>NW_004524585.1:814746-821211 GCF_000260255.1 Octodon degus | reverse complement strand
TGGTTTCTATAAGACAATGGAACAATTTTCCATTCTAAAAATGTCAATGCAAACAGAACTTTCTCTATGGGAGTAAATGACCTAAGAGTGAATGAATCGCAACAACAAAAAAAATATATTGCTACCTTTGCCTGCCTCAAATTACGTGGTGAGATCAATGGTCCCACTGAACTTTGCATTAGTGTGAAATCATTTGATGTCTTTGATCAACTGTGTGCATAACATCTTAAAAAGAATTTTTAAAAGTATAATTTATTAGAGCATATATTCTCAGTGCTTATACTGTATATGCATGATTATATAATAGTTATTTAGTATATATTTAATAATTCAATTAATGTCAGATGGAGACTAATAAAAATGTCATATGGGAATATAAATAAATTTGAGTATTTTTATTTTCATAAAACAAATTATCACAAATTTAGCAGTGCTTTAGGTGGGGGAAGGGAGGCCAAATGTATTCTTTATTAGGGTCTCAGCAGGGTGAAATCAATGTAATGGTTGAGTCTTACCCAAGGTATGCGAAGGGTACACTCATACTAAAAGGTCTGTGGGTATGTGGACCTGGATACCAAGAAAAAAGAATTGTAAATTCAGAGGACATCTTAAAATTCTGAGTTCTTTAAAAAATAGGGAAGCATCTTGTACAGCAATTAACCACTAAGAAGAATATATGCAGTGTGTTATTTGTTGAAACTGTACTTCCGATTGGATTTGAAACTGTCTCATTGCTGTTTATCAATAAAACTTTGAAAAAAAATAAAAAAAATAAAGAAGGCAAAAAAAGCAAAAAAAATAAATAAAAATAAAAAATAGGGAAGCAAATTATATATATATATATATATATATATATATTCACATACACACATGCACACAAGAAAATGAAATCAAAGAGAGAAATTGTTTTGAACATTGTTTCTATTTCTTTACTGCTATCTTCTATAGGCAAAGGGATTTAATAAAAGGATGGAAAATCCCATTCTCTTTATGGTTCAGCTATATGGAAATTGACCAATACCCTGCAATAATACCTCACGTTGAGAGGTAATTGTGTACTAGACACTCCTCTAAGTTTTTAGATATATTAACTCATGACTTCTACAGAAACTGAAATAGAGGCAATATTTTTATAGACTTTTTCATAGTTAATAAAAGCAAAGTACAAAAATGACAAATTTTTCATATGAGATTCAAAATACTAGCAAGTCATAACAGCTGGGTAATATACTCAATATGTTATATACTCAGTAAACACAGTTGTTAATTTGGTTTTTGTTTAGGATTTTTTAGAAAAGGAAATAGTACAGAAAAACCAAGAAGAGATGAAAACATGTATTTTACTTAGCTAGCAATGTTGCTTCATTATGCTGAAGTTGCCCTGGAGCACACAATCAATGAGAAAACTAATTCCAAGTAAATTTTGCGCAGCAGTGTTAAGTCATGCTGCCCAATTTCTCAATGAATTGAGCAAGAATGTATAGAAGGAGAAGGAATAGGGTAAAATGTTATAATGATAGTGAAAATTAAATCGTAATGGCCAGCCACCATGCGGTGGACTCATCATTCTGTTTAACAACAACAAAAAATGATAGTACATGAAAAACTAGTGACATTCAATTCAGTGACATTACAAATTTTGACCTTGTGGAAAGGATATAAAGAAACTCAAGCAAGAGGATGATATACTTCCTTCCAAGTTAGATTTTGGCCCTGCCAACAGAAATCTGGGCACTAACTTCTCCATTGCCTAACGGATGATTGTGGGGTAGCCCTTACTGGCTCTTTTTCCTGACTCCTTTCACCCTGTCTTCTGCTTCCAAGTATTCAGATATTTTCAGTACTTTCTTTTCACCAAGGCAGAAATGGCAAAGCCCAGTGAATACCTAGAAGTTAGGTTTGTCTAAACGTATGGTTTAGGTGGCAGTACTCAAAGAAAGGAAGGTATGGGAGGGAAAGGGTGATATAAAAGCTTAATACTCAACGTATAATGAAGTAGGAAGAAATCTAGGAAGTGGGAACATCTTGCAAAATTCTTTTTTCCATCCATTACAAAAACTCAGGCCAAAAGAAAAAGCTCATCTCCCTGAATTAATATTTAGTAAGACACATCTTCTAATTTTTGTGAGACTCTCTTTCATGTCCATTAGGGTAAAATAAACTGTATTTTCTTTATCAAAAATACAGAAAAAATGTAGTTACTTTCACTTGGGAGAAATAGGATAGGAATCAGTTGAACAACTTTGATAGAGATTCTATGTCACTTTTTAGAAATTTATTTATTTATTATTATTATTTTTTTTTACATTTTTATTTATTGTGTGTGTGTGTGTGTGTGTGTGTGTGTGTGTGTGTGTGGCCAGCTCAGCCCACCAGGGGGCGCGGCTGGCTGGCATGTGGTGCTGGGGGATCGAACCGCGGTCCCTGTGCTTTGCCGAGCTTGTTCCAAGTAGGTGCTTTAGACCACTGAGCCATCTCTCCAGCCCTCTATGTCACTTTTATGAAAATAATTTGATATTAAAATAAAGAAGAACAGGGCTGGGGATATAGCTCAGTGGTATAAGTGCCTGCCTGTCAAGCATAAGCTCCTGAGTTCGATCCCTGGTACTGCAAAATAAATACAAAGTAAAGATAAAATCATGTGACAGATATTGAATAAGAACATAATTTCAATCTTGTCAAATAGGTAAACATTTAAAATTATGGCATAGCCACAAAGAAATGTGTTTTGATTGCTAAAGATAAATATTGTTAATGTAAATCTGTGAGATGCAAAGATTCAATCAGCATATAAATATAACTGACTTGCAACTACTTCACAGAGAAATATATTGTGGTTGATAAATGGCATCAGTAAACATTCTAAACCCAATGAATGAATTAATTAGGCTATACAAAAGATTGGTAATTATGTTTGATATTATCTACTGAATTGTTTCCATGTCTGTCAGGAGGAGAGTATATTAGTTGACATTATTATAGAGAAAGTTTGTTGTAATTGTTGAAGCATTGTCTATAATAATTGCTTTTCTAGCCCTGAGGTTAGTTTTGAAAGCTTGAACAATGAATATTTCATATTATATTATTTTCATATTTCATAGGCATCCCTTACACAGATTTATTTTCTTATATTGTCTCACATTGACCTTTACTTCATTGAGGGAAATTAAATGTATATGAAATCACATGTATATTCATTGTAAAAATGAATCCTCTTAGGAAATTTTTTTTTCAGAAAGTATATTGGTTTGTGTTAAACTTTCATTCAGTTTATTAATTCTATTACATAATGAAGATATCTAGATAACTAGTAAGAAAGCAAAATATGGAAATTATTTTCTCATGACTTAAATGAAATATCAATGTACAAAATATTGTACTACAGCAGATAAGAAAGCATCTACTATAATTGTTTTTAATATTTAGAGGACATAAGAGTACTGTGTTGTTCATGCACATTAGCAAATTAAAAATTATTCATGAGCTGCTTGAAATTGGTGAAGCAAGTATTAAGGGACAGATAGTTCAATTAGGTAAATATCTGAAAATCCTACATTTCTAGTTCCAGTAATTATCCATGTTAAGAAATAAAAGATCCCATAAATATCTAGAAAAAAATCTGTATCTTTTGCATGTGCTTGCAAAAGGTATGCTGCTTTCTGCTTTATTTAAGGATATTTTAGTTTATCAGGATGTGGAGATTTGTTCAGGAAATCAGACTCCAGGTTATGTGTTTTCTGATCACAAAATTTCAACTGCCTGCTGAAGTCTAGAAATCCAACCTTACGATAAAAGGTAGCACAAATGTTTTGTGTGCTAAAGAAGGAGGATTCTCTTTAGGCTTTCCACACATCATTTATTTTAAATTCACATTGCATCTTATTTTCAAAACTCCAAAATCATATTACACGGACTTTACTTCCTTTATCAAAACATCCTGATTCAATTTTCATATTAAAGAGTTTTGAACGTGACATCATGTATGGAATCAAAAGTAGAAGTTTGTTCAATCTTACCTCCAGGAATATTTTGTGATTCTAAGGTAGGTCTAAAGGGAGCACATCTATAAGGAGAGAGCTTATAGATTTTATTGGAAGATGAAATTTAATTGATAAACTATGGAGTACATGAAATCACTCCATGTATATTAGCAGGCCTTTTTATTTTTATTTTTCTTAATATATTTGGTACAGGGTCTTACTATGCAGCTCAGACTCGTAGTGATCCTCCTGTTTTCAGCCTCCCCAGTGCTGGGATTACAAGGGTGCACCACCGGCCTCGACTCAGCAGAACTTAAAAGAAAGACTTGTTTCTTTCAGAAATTTTAGTTTTAGTATAAGTAAAATAAAAATAACACATGAAATACTAACAGTGTAAAGCTTGTTAAATTGAGGTGCTATAAAACAAAAAGTATAGCTGAGTTAACACATCTATAATATTCAAATAACAACTTAACAAAAAAAGGGGATACAGATGAATGTCCATTTTGTATCTTTGTATTCAAAGTGGTTAGGATAGATATAAAGTTACATTCTCTTAATGAATAGAGGGATTTGTTCTAATAGTGTTTGTAAATAGGATATCATGTCCGCATCTTGTACAGCAATTAACCACCAGGAAGAATGTATGCAATGTGTTAATTATTGAATCTGTCCTACCAATTTGACTTGAAACTGTTTCATTGCTATTTGTTTCTCAATAAAATTATGGAAAAAAGTATAGAAAATATTGATAAAGGTTAAATAAATTTATGATGGCTGTGGAATGCAATGTATTAAGGTGTGCTGGTGCTTCCGAAAGATACAAAATTTAAACAATCGGCAGATTTTCTAATTCAGGTTGCAGCTAATGATGTAAATTTTCCTTATCAGAACAGTGTCATGCTTTGAACAGGAAATTTCAAGCCTTGCAAATATCTTATTCAAGTATATCTTTATGATCTGTGTGGGTAACAATAAAAGCCCCCAAATCACATCAAAGAGCCCCACACAATTTGATACGTAACTATATATAATTATAAATTATATATAGCAAATTACATAAATTATAAATATATATTTATATATTCTATCTTTGCTTCATTGCTTATCCTAAAATGTTTTGTAATGTACATTCTTTTCTGTTATTGTCTCTTAGGATCTACCTCAAAAATATTTCTCATTTTTGAGAAATAAAATAAACCTTTAGTAGGTTTTATTCATATCTCTCAGTGATACCATGTACTATATTTTAAAAATTAGTATAGTTTATTTTTCAGATAATATGAAATTTTTAAAATTTAAATTTACATCTAAATTAATTCTGACAAGTATTTGAATTTTAAATTTAAGTAGATTTTAAAAGGAGTGTAGGAAGTAACCATGACAAATATTTATTCTGATTTGAAAAAGTAAAGTTTCTTTTAACAATTTATGTTTTTCATGTATTTTTGCTTGTGATTAAGTGACATACAAAATTAAATATGATTTCTCTTTCATATGTCTACCATGTAATGCTGTAAAAATTGTGTGATTTTAAAGTCAAAATTGTAGATTAGATTATCATACTTTGAATTTTTCTGTAATGTGTACTTTTTGTCCAGAATTTATACATTGTTTTTATTGAAACTGTGATTTTGATATTAAATGTCGTTTTTGTGCCCTTATTGTTATCGTAAGATGACTTTTTGTACTTGAAATTGAACTCAGGACCTCGAGCTTGCCAGGCAGGTAATGTGCCACAGAGCTATATTCCCAGAACTTTAAGATGACTTTGAAGGCTGGCATATAACTCAGAAGACTAAGCACTTGCTTAGGTAAGCGCAGGGTCCAGCGTTCAATCCCTGACACCACATGCCATGCCGGCCCCGCCCCCAGGTGGGCTTAGCCAGCGATGGAGTCCGGATGTGGTAGTGCAAGCCTGTAATCCCAGTGCTAGGGAGGCAGAAATCAGGAGGATCAATATAAGTGCGAGCTGTGTAGTGAGACCTGCCTCCTTCTAAAAATAAAAAAAAAAGACTGACATGTTTTAATACTTTGCTGTAAAAATGTTTTGCAATAATTATAGAGAAAAATTTTCTGACACTTTAATTTAATAACAGGGATCTCCCTATATCACTCCCAAATTTCTTAATAATTTTGGAATCTAGCATAAAAAAGAAAAACAAGAAAATTAAATAAATTTTCTCTCTGGAAGATACTACAAATTAATGAAATAAAGACAACAGTATTTCAGCTATTAGAGATGAAACTAAAACTTTTCACTCCATGTTTTTGAAACACAGGAATTACTTTTTAAACCTGTAATTACTGTTGTCAGTTATTTATAGTCCCTATTTTCTAACAAACATTCTAAAAAAATCTGTTTTTTTTTTGTAAGATGCAGGCATGATGTCTACACACTATTAGTACATTATTTATTCTCATTGAAGTAAGAGAAAGTAGCTATATATCTATCCTAACTATTTTGTATATACAGATATATATA
>NW_004524585.1:793904-814416 GCF_000260255.1 Octodon degus | reverse complement strand
ACTTAATTTTTTTTTTTTTTTATTTTAGGGAAGGGTCTACACAGTGTTCAGGGTCTCACTACTAGATTGAACTCATAGTGATCCACCTGTTTATAGCCTTCTAAGTACTGAGATTACAGATGCACACCACCATGCCCAGTTTCAGTTACCATCTCAGTGTGCCCCAGAGGCGGGGCTGGCATGGCAGGCCTGGGGATTGAACCCCTGCCCCTGTGCCTGCTTGCAGGCACTTTAATCCGCTGAGCTATTTGGCCGACCCAATACTTTTCTTTCATATTACTGAAGGTATAAAAATTAAGCTGACATTAAAATAAGTGATAGTACCTCAATTAAAACTATTGTAATATCATTCTATAAAAATGGTTATTTTTATTGATGATAATACGGATAATCAATCATTAGAAGAGGGCTGTATTGGTCAAATAAATTTAAACATATGAATAACAAATTTTAAATTCTTTATTATTTTAGAAGATACTTCAATTTAAAGGATAACATTTACCAAAGCTAAATGTGTAGTACATTTAAATACAGATATTTACGGACTGTGTAATATAGATTTAAATCAAATATTTCTGCACTGTAAACACATATATGCTTAGTAGTATAATTTTGGTTGAGTAACAGTATTAATTATGAATTATAATGAATTGAATGATAAGTTGTGAATATGAACAAATGGGACAGATGCCTGGCTTTCCAGGGCCTCAAATTCCTTTCTCCTTTACTTCTTCTTATTTCTAAACTCTTCCTCTAATTTAAAAGCACATATATGAGACCTGTTTATTCCTGGCAGAAGTGTTTTGCCTGCCATTGCCAAAGCCACTTCACCTGGCAGGTGAGGACACACTTGGCTTAGTGTCAACCTGCAGACGCCCTCCAACTGATTATGTAATCAGAAGCGAAGCTTCCGTGGGCCTGGCCAGGCCCACACTTACTTAGGAATGTGCTCTTGCTCACTTAGCAAAAGCCTATGTTTAACCTGAAAATTCCCTATTGATATATGCGACTTTATAAAAGTTCCCTTTGCTAGCTTAATTGTAAAATTGATGTGTTTGTATCCTTAAGCAGGATTAGTTCCAATGTTCATCCTTTCCCTTAATAAGAACTGGATCATATTTACATTACTATCAAAAGAAAGAGAGTATTCATCATAATGGGGAATGCTGTTGTAACATAAGGATATCTAAGTACTGTTGTTTACATCCAGCAAAAGTTATGCTTACTAGACACTGGGTCACAATTATGGCAGTTTTGCAAAAACGTAATCTTTACAATCTTATAAAACATTCAATTGTAAGGCTTACTGCCTTTTAACTAAGAAATGTGATTTGTGATTATAACTGGGAAGATAGCAAATGGAAAAATTTTAAATTATAGAATATATTGGAAGATACAGTATATATTTCTTATATAAAAGCTTGTATTTACATTTTTAAATCATTTTGTATGTTATATTTCACTTTTAAAAATGTAATCATTTCTTAACATAAACGTGCTACATCACAGAAGATGTACAAGTTTACCATCCAAATGAGCAAAATCAACTTTACTTATAACCAAATGGCAACATCTGATTTTACATCTTGGAATTCATTATAGGTAAATGAGCGCGACCGTCTCCTAAGATTTGTTGGTCTCTTAGGTCTTCCTTCTATCAAGTCTAAATAGATGTCAGATTTCAGAAAACGGGTGTAACTGTCTTGTTCCATGAGCTGATACACTCTGCTTTGTGCAGCATCGAAACTGTGAAGTGTGGGACGGGTGATGCTCTTAGCAATGACTTCTTTGGTGTGAAAATCAAGATTCACCTGTACAGACAGAGACAAACATACAGTTAATCTATTTAAGTAGTCACCTTTGAGAACACAGTTCAGGATGGATACCATGTTGTGTTTTAGACAGAGTATGCTTGGGTGGCTGTGTTGTATTTTTTTTTCCTGGGGTCCAGGGATCCGGTGATTTATTCTGGGTTGACAGTTCATTTGGCTTGTTTCTGTCTGTGCTCCTTCCTGGTCCTTTCCCACTCTCACAACAGCTGAATGTAGCAATGGTGTGTGTCATACAGACTGTTAGGTTAGCCCATTCATTTTCAACGTAGAGGACTGAATTTAATGTTAAATTATTTGAATTATGGAAAATAGTGAATGTGGGGTATATTGTGGATTTCATGATAAGGCATTGCTTAATCCCAGCATTCATTTGATTATGTCATGATGCCTTTCTACATGCAAATATATGCTAATATATAAATGTCTTCAAAAGGCAACACATTTTTTTAAAATGTGTTTAATCCTAGTACTGCTGATGCAGCTGGTTTCTCATTATTTCCAGGTAGGATTCTTTGTTTTCTCTGGGCAGCACAATACAGCTAGCTGCTTTTTCTAAAGATAATGTATAAGATTGGCACTGGGGAAGAGGGAATACTACAGTGAAAAGAAACAGCTTGAGACATACAGAACAAGAATAATGACCATCATTTCTGGTGGCATGATCATCCACAGAGATAATGCTACTTTATCAACAGTATTACAGTTTAAATCATAAATGTTCCCCATAGGCCCATTAGTTAAGAGCATCACTGCCAGTCTGGGTGCTGTTGGAAGGTGGTAGAATCATTAGGAGGGAACTAGTGGAGGAGCTTAAATCTTAGGGGTAGGTATGTCCTGAAAGAGGGCTTTGGGATCCTGTCCCTTTCTTCTCCTTTCCTTTTTACTTCCATCTTATGAGGTAAGTGGCTTTTGTTGTTGTTGTTTTCTGCCATGACCTTCATTATGCTGTACTGATTTTTCCACAAGCCTGAAGCAAAGGGACAAAGTGCTCATGGACTAAACACTGTAGGCTGTTTAGTCCTTTCCTTCTGTAGGCTGATTTGTCTCAGGCAGTTGTTATAGAAAGCTAATACAGACAGTATTAATTTACAGGCAAACAAAACTTTAAAGTTTGATAGTTTTACCCCCTAAATGAAACTCATAATCAAAACAAGATACTGCAATTGTTTCTTCACTTGAAACATTGCTTAGTTTCCGTTATTTCTCTGCCATGAAATTTTCTTTTACTCTATGCTACATCAGAGAAATCACTCTTGGTATAAAAAATTTGCATAGATGGACAACAAAATGCTAAAATGAGACCACTTCCCTCATTTCTTTTCAGGAGACACCAGGGAAGTCTTGGCCCACATTCACAGATAGGCAGGGAGGGAACACCTAAGTGGATGGGGGAAGAGAGCAGATGGCTCCGGAAAGCAGCAGTGTAGGTGTGTTGGACAGGGGGACCTCATAGATAGGCCTTCCAGGAGAAAGGTGATCCCAAGGAGGAGGGAACAACAATGGGAGGAGGGAACACCTGAGGCTCAGGAGGGAGCCCCTGGGACACCACAGCCAAAGGGGAAGGGGAAAGAAATTCCCTTGGAAGAAACGTACTCCAGGAGTGGGGAGGATCCTAGGACTGAAGGTGGTGGGGAAGGATAGGGGAGTTTCTTGCCATTTTACAGTCTCCCACCAAGAGAGAAAGACATGTGTCCTTGGACTCACCTGAGATGTGCAATTGAGAGAACCCAGTGAGGTAAATACTGTCTTGATTAGAAAAATAATAATAAAATGAGACAACTCAATATTAAAATGGCACATGTTAACCATGCCTTAATGTCTCTTGGCTTCATCACTTACAGAAATACTCAGTTTCAATGAGAAGTTGCTTTTGTAGAGGTGGTTAACATGCAGTGCTATTGTTTGTATTCACTCAGTGTAGATGAAAATAACTCTAAGGAGTGACTTCAATTGTACATTTGCTTCCCCTGTGATATCTTGTAACATATCATGTTTTCTATATAAATCTATATAAATAATATTTTTGCATCAACAAAGTCTTATACTTTATGGTAGACCATGTGGGAGGACCAATTTGATGAAGGCTGCTTCTCTCAAATTTTTTTCAGGTAGTTATAAATTTTTCTAATCATCTTTACTATACCTCTTGTGGAGCATCAGTCTGTATAAATTTCTCATATATTGCTTTTGCTTTAAGGATAATTTGTTGAGGTTCCTTGCTTTTCTTGAATTCTTCGCAGGCTATCCAAAATTCAATATTTTCCTCACTGAATTCGGTTTTAAGAAATTTGGTAAAAGCATCCAGTCCATCTACCAAAAAAATAAAAATAAAAATAAAAATATAAACAAAAAGTAAAAAGGCAGATAATATCAATGGTGGAAATATTCTACTTGGTATTAAAGCATAACTATAAATATTAACAGAAAAGATATGAATTTTCTCTAATATACCCCAGCACTCAGAATTAGTGTTAATTCATATAAATTAACTCTAATTTCATAACTATGAAAGATAAGCTTAATTCTTGTTGAAATAAGGCTGAAATACTTAGGTCTAAGTACTCACACCTAAGATTTAAGTAGGATTTCTATTACAGATTTCAGTTTGTGTTGCTTTTATCTATTTGCCTTCTATAGTGTTGGGATTGTTCAACAGACTCAAGATTTTTTTCTTTGGAACTCATCCTCACCCCTTCTAGACAAATTCCCTATACAAATGGTTTTTTCTTCCCAAGGGTTCCATAGGCCTCTTTCCCGAGTACATCCACCAGGAGAACACTCACTCCTTGGTAGTTATGCATTTGGTTCCACGTGTGGGCAGGGCTTACTTTTGCAGACTGGAAAGTCTCAGTTATCACAGAGGCCTCTCACAGTGTGTAGATAAACAATGAATGGGAAGAAAGAAGGAATAGGCTATATTGAATTAGGAAATGTTTATGGATTTTAAATTCAAGTGTAGTCTTCCAAGTGGTTTCCAGAGTATATTTGTCAAACAAAAGGGATGTATATATTTTAAAAACTTAGATTGATCAATAATTCTTAACTATTTAGACATATAATATGATATTTTGTTTTACTGTTTTCTAGTTTTCCCTCCCCTTCTCTTCTCTATCCTCCTGGCTTCTCTTTCATGGTATTTTTTTTCTCAAAGCACTTCCCTGGTATAATTTATGCATATTATTCGCATCTGAAAGGAAAATGGCATTACAAAGAAGGAAAATAATAAAATTTATGAGTTAAATTTTGACATTAAGAAAATTTATATCCCATCACAAGGCATCACCAAAAGAAAAATCTGCTTTTGTTTTCAAAATTCTTCCAACTACTGAAATATCTCTTTTTACACATATCAATGCTTCGATTAAGTTTTCTATGCTTGGCCACTTACTCACCTCTTCTCATTTACTACATTAAAATGCACTTCTATTTGACATTCCATTTAAACAATTTTTTTCCAATTGACATATTATGTTTAGTGAACATCTTTTATTCAATCCATATTACTCTTCTCTACAACAATCACCATGATAAAAATTGATCTGTAATTTATTTTAATGGCACCTACACTGCTGAGTTTTCTCTTACATATCTACACTTGCTTCTCTGTATGTTTTTTTCAGTTTATTCTTATTCATCTGTCACTTAAATATATTTTTCTGGAAAATTATCACAAATATAACCAATATATTGATGATTTTTATAACTCAAATCCATCCATCCTCCTTTCTTAGCACCAAGCTTTAGTGGACCAATCTGTGGTTAATGTTTCCATTGAATTTCACACCAAAATAGTCATGTCATATTTGAGGTCATCATCTTTACTTCAAATATTTTCTGTATATAAGGTGATCAAAAACTAGTGTGTGATTAAGTAAAATGCATAGTAAAAGATACATTGTTGTTAGCACTCCCTTATATTGAATACACCTATTCCCTCGTTCCTTCCATATCCTGAAGCAGTTATGGAAGTCTTGTTTCATGAATGTCATTAGGAGTTGTGATCTAAGCTGTGGTACCTGCTGCTGCCAGTTTCTAAGCAATGGAAAGATGGGCCCATACAAACATTATGGTGTGTCCCTGTCCATGTGTTTCTCTGGATCTCACACTAAGCAACTTCTGGCCCTACTCCAAAGTCAAAAAGGTCAAAAACGCAAATGTTTTGAACTGATTCAGGCAGCCATGACAATACAAATTGAAGATGCTTCTGGAAGGAAACTTCCAGAACTACTTTGGAAAGTAACAAGAAGTTTAGGATAAGTGCATTCAAAATGAGGGACAATACTTTTAGGAAGCTAAGGGAAATACATATTTTATTGTAATGATTTAAAAAATTTAAATTTTTACTGTATTTTGTGATAAAACTTCATGTTTCCCATTCCTTCACATCATCCACTTAGGGTCATAAACCAATTTCCCCTTACCTTCATGTAGTTCATACTTACATATGGTCAATTTCATGCATATTAGCCTCTTTTTTCATTATATGAAATCTATAACTGCTTTCATCAGATCAGAGTGATCTCTTATGTAGATTATTATAAGAAACTCCTAATATAACTCTGTATCCAAGTTTCTTGCAATTCTCCTCCATTATCTCACTTTACCAGAGTCTCATTCACAATATCTTTCTGCAGGGCAAATTTTATGATTCTTCACTGTTTAAAAATTTCCACTATTGCCCAGCTTTATCACTTTCTAAGCTGCAATCGCAGAGAAATCTTTCTCCTTCAATGCATATGCCATATTTCTGCAACTCTTAGCTCTAGCTCCTGAGAGAGATGCTTTATACTTTCATATGCCAACTTCATCTATCTGATTTCTTCAGTCTAGTTCACATAGTATGTTCACATTTAAATTTCAAGTAATTTTATTTGAAAAAACTTCATCACTCCTTGAATAAGTAGAGCTCCATTTATATATGGCATTCTAGTGTCCTTGATAACATTTAAATTAGCATACTACGTTTTCTTTTTTTTTCCCTTTGCTACATTAGGAGATTCATAAGATTAAAACCTATGTCTAACTTGCCACCAAATCTTCTGTTCTCAGCATGAAGAAATTATTGAATAATTACTTATGAAAAAATTTATAAATAATATAATTGATAAAAAATTCCACTTTCTCCAAAATAGGCCAACTCAAGATGAGAGCAGAAATTAATGCATTGGAGACAAAGAAAACAATGCAAAAAATAAACAAATCAAAGAACCACTCTCATTGGTTCTTTGAAAGAATAAATAAAATTGATAAACCCTTAGCCAACCTAGTCAAAAAAGGAAAGAAAAAACTCAAATTCATGCAATAAAGAGAGAAAAGGACAAAAGAACTGTAGACATTGGAGAAATTCAGATCATCAATACCTACTCCCAAATCTTTAGTATCAAAAGGATGGAAAACACAGAGGAAATGGACAGTTTCCCAGATACATATGAAATGCCAAAGCTGAGTCAAGAAGATATAAAAACTCTGAGTAACCCAATAATGAGAAACAAAATTGAAAATTAATAAAAAAAAACCTACTAACAAAGAAAAGCCCAGGACCTGATGGATTCATAGTAGAATTCTACAAGAAATCTAGACAAGATTTAAGGCCAACTTGTCTTAAACCCTTCCATGAAATTGAACGGGAAGCAATTAGCCCAAACTCATTGCTGGATGCAATTATTATTCTGATTCCCAAACCAGAGAAGAATCCAACTAAAAAAGTGAACTATAAGCCGATCTCTCTAATGAATTTTGATGCAAAAAATCTTCAATAAAATACTAGCAAACAGAGTGCAGCAAATCATCAAGAAAATTATACATCATCACCAAGTGAGATTCATTTCAGAAATGCGGGGATGGCTCAACATACAAAAATCCGTAAATGTAATATACCACATCATTTAGACCCAAGAACAAAAACCACATGATCATCTCAATAGATGCAGAAAAAGCTTTTGACAAACTCCAACACTCATTTATGATTAAAAACCCTACAGGTAATTGGAATAGATGGTCTATATTGCAACTTAATAAAGCTGTCTATGAGAAACCAAGAGCCAACAGCCTACTAAATCGAAAAGACTGAAGGCCTTCAATTTAAAATCAGGAATAAGACAAGGATGTCCACTGTATTCAATCCTATTAAATATAGTTCTGGAAACATTAGTCAGGGCAATTAGACAAGAGACAGAAATAAAAGGAATAAAGACTGCAAAGAAGTAAAATTATCATTATTTGCAGATGACATGATACTCTATATAGAGGACCACAAATACTCCACCAAGAGTCTTGTATCTTTAATCATCAAATTCAGCAATGTAGCAGGATACAAAGTCAGCACCGAAAAATCAGCAGCATTTTTGTACACAATGAACACACTGAGAAAGAAATTAGGGAAGCCATGTCTTTCACTATAATGTCCCCCCAAAAAAGAAATACTTAGGAATCAATCTCACAAAGGATATTAAAGACTTATTCAGTGAAAATTATGATATTCAGAGAATAGAGATTGCAGAGAAGTGTTCCAGGATAGGAAGAACCAACCTTGTGAAAATGGCCATACTCCATATGAATCTTGATTAAAATATCATTAGTATACCTTACAGAGCTACAGAAAACTTTCCTCAAATTTACTTGGAACCCAAAGAGACTTAGAATATCAAAAGCAATTGGGAGACAAAGGAACAGCAGGAGGTATCACAATCTCTGACATGAAATTATATTATAAAGCTACTATGATAAAATCAGCATGGTACTGGCATAGAGACAGAACTGAGGATCAATAGAACAGATTAGAAGATGAAGATACACTCAGCCACCTTATCTTTAATAGAGGGGTCAAATTTGCCCACTGGAAGAAAGATAGCCTCTTTAATAAATGTTCATGGAAAAACTGGCTTTCCACATGCTGAAAACTAAAACTAGACCTATTCCTATCACCATGCACAAAGCCACAGTCAAAATGATCTAAGATTTAAATATTAAGACAGAAACACTAAATCTTCTGGAGGAAAATGTATGTATTAAGTCTTAAAAGCACAGGCATAGTTTGGGAGTTCATGAACAAAAAGCAAAACACACAGGAAATACTTCAACCAACAACTGGGATCTTATCTTTTGAAAATTTTCTGCCCTTCAAAGGAAATCTCCCACCAAGTAGAAAGAAACTACATAAACTGGAAAAAATTATAGCCTACTGTCCTTCCCACAAAGGTCCTATATAGAATATATAAAGAATGAGAAAAAATCAGGGCTCCCAATTCAAAGACCCAATCCAAAAATGGGTATCTCAGATGAATATACACTTCTCAGAGGAAAAAATATAAATGACAAGTAAATACATGAAAAAATATCTAACATAATTTGTCATTTGATAAATACAAATTAAAACAACACTGAGATTTCATCTTACTCCATAAAGAATGGCTAACATCAAGAAGTCAGCCAATAACAAATGCTGGCGAGACTGTGGAGAAAAAGGAACACTGTTGGTGGGAAGGCAGAGTGGAATAGCCACAGTAGAAAGCAATGTGGACACTCCTTTAAAAGCTAGTACTGGAAGTCCTGTGAAAGTCAGATATTCTCCTGCTAGGTATTTTCCTAGAAGAACTGAAAACTGCTTACAAAAATGAAATATGTGCACCCGTGTTTATAGCAGTGAAATATGCTCAATATTGGAAACAACCCAGATGCCAATCAACTGAGAAATGGATAAAGAATATGTGGCATTTTTACAAAGAGTATTATTAAGCTATAAAACAGGATGAGTTTGAGTATTTTGTTGGTAAAGGGATGCAAGTAGAGACCATAGTTGTAAGTGACATAAATCAGACCCATATGTGCAAACATCATATGGTTTCCTTAGTGTGAAAACCTGAAGGAGAAAAATGGAATCTAAAAGACACAATAGATACTGGGAAAAGGGAATGAACTTATTCAAAAGGAAGGATTTACTGAGTTGGGGCAAAGGTCAGGAGAGAGAGTGGGGTAAAGAGATTTATTTATGCATGTAAACAGGATGGTGTGGGCAATTGTACTGTGCATTTCTGTTAGTCTATGAATAAAAGCAGTTAATGCTTTAACTTTTTGCATCTCTTTTGTTCAACTGTTTGTAATTTTTCTCTTCTTATTTTCTGATACCTTTTTCTTTTTTTCTTCCAATTTTACATGCATATATCTGGTAATATGTATAACTGTAACACTATGTACTATAATACTGTGAAATTCATATTACTTTAAGTGAAATTATGTATCACCTGTACATGTTTCTGTTTCAATTCTAATTTGTACTCTCTTTAAAAAATAAAGATAATAAAAATTCTAAAGTTTTAGTAAAAATCTACAATTTGAATAAAAATAGAAACACACACTGTTTAGGAAAATATTTTAGGAAATATTTATATATAGTGAACTGTCAGACTTACGTGTAATAGAAACTGACCATCATAGTCAGTTAGCATAAAAAGCAAAACAGAACAAAAAAATCTTTTCTTACTGTCAATATGTACAAATACATGTAATTAAAATGTATCAGACTCTTTAAAGAAATCCATGTGTCCCCAAACTTGATGCCACACAACATTTAATTAATATTCTAATTTTATACTTGGCAAGAAAAATTTTAATATGGTTTATCTGCTTCTTTGGATATGTGAAAAGTTAAAGAAAGAGCTATCAGTGACAGTTTTATTTCTTAATCCATATTGTTACATTGGAATTCAGCCTCCAGAGTTATGTGTGTGTGAACTATACTAAGAATTGAGCCCTTCCTAGGATGCTAGAGAGATGAAACATCAGTTTTCAGAGGCTGTGAGTTTGAATCCAGCTCATATGAGATTCAGAAAAGCCCAAAAATCCTTAGTGATGGTGGTATATCACTGAATGTTACTTAAGTATATTCTACACTCTAAAGTGCATTTTTCATTTTGATCAAACAACATATCATGTGACTTTTTCTGTATACATAATGTCCTCCTGAACATCACATTAATTTATTGAAAAAATATTTTATAATAGTACACAATAATATTACAGACATGGTTCTTGAATACCAGAAATTCTAGAGGCACACTAATTCCCTAATTTGACATTAGATCAATAGAATCTTACCTTAAACAACAACAACAACAACAACAACAACAACAACAACAAAAATTACTATTAAAACTTGTAATAGAGGAAAGCCATAGCAGGGAAAGTTAGTTATCTTAAAGACTATGTATTTTTTCTAGTAGGTATTTGAATTAAAATTTGAAACTCATAGGAAAGTTAAAAGATATCTCTGAGTATTAGGAAAGAAAGCAGAAGAACTCAAAATTGAAATTAAAGCAGAAATATAGCACATTAAAATGTGTGACGTGTAGCTCATTGATGATTTGATTGAATGAAATTTTGTACTAGTAAAAGAAAAATGTCACTAAAATAAAGATCTAAGTTTATCACTTTAATAAGTTTGAGAAACAAGAACAAATGAAACTCACATGAAATAGAAAGTGAAAGCATTAATAAAAAGAACAGAACTCTGTGTTAAGAGAACAACTTAAGTTTGCAGACCAAAAGTTAGAGAAAAAGAAGGGCTGCAAGGACAGCCAACTTTTAAGCCCAAGCCTTTCAAGGTCAGTGAGGAGTCAGGACATAGGAGCACCTGTACTGTTACATCCTGTAACTCAGTGGTGTCCCAAATTTTCTGATCAATGAGATTATGGGGCCACAGAGGAAAGCAATTGATGTTGTAGAGTGTGCCTAATGAGAGTAACATGGAGAGAAAGCATTCTCTTAGGCTTTCACAGGGAACAAATTGGTCAAGCAATGGCCGTGACTCATCCACATGGCTGACACTGACAAAGGATCTACAAACTGTGGTACAGGGTTTCAGGCTAAATCCTGAGGAGATTTGAATGACCTTGTCATGTACAAAAGTTATATTTCTTGTTATATAGGTCTTGCTTTATCTTGGTCTTAACCATCCAGCAGAAAAGTATAAAAACGAGGTAAAAAAAATAAAGCCATATTAATATGCTGAGCTGTAAAAAGCTCAAGTCAACAACTTCTGACACTGCCAATCCTATGGATAACCCACTACTATTATGTACAACTGGACTATATTGGATTATTTTGCTGAATTCACACACCTACACTATTTAAATGACAATGGAACACCCATCTCTGACAAAACTAAACAAAAAAGGGGATACAAATGAAGGACTGTTTTGTATCTGTATATACAAAATAGTTAGGATAGATATACAGCTACTTTGTCTTAATTCAATGAGAAGAAAGATTTGTACTAATAGTGTTTGAACAGGATATCATTACTGCATCTTGTATTATGAATAACCACTATGAAGGCAACAATATGCAATGTATTAATTATTGAAACTGTCCTACTAAAAAAAAAGAAGAAGAAAAAAAAGAAAAAGAAAACACCTAGAGAGCCGGCCAAATATCTTAGTGGATTAAAGCATCTGCAGGTGCAGGAGCATGGGGGGTGGGGTTCAAAACCCTGGGCCTGTCGTTCTGGTCCTGACTCGGAGGAGCTTTGAGACAGCAATTGAGATTGAGCTTGGTGGCATGTACCTGTAAGGCCAGCTCTTGGGAGGCTGTAAACAGGCAGATCACTATGAGTCTGATCTAATAGTGAGAATATAGACCCTTCCCTAAAATACAAAAAAAAAAAAAAGGAAAGAAAAAAGAAAACACTTAGAGAAAAAATTTAATAAAAATCAAGGTTGATTCTTTGAATACATGAATAAGATCCTTAAAATCCTATTTTTTCATTACAAAGAAAATTGTCAATATTACCACAGATTTTATAGATATTCCATAATTACTAAGTGAAAATTCTGAATGACTTTATGCTACTATGCATAATTTATAATAAAAGACAAAATTATAAATTTTAATGACTACTCAAACTGATACCAAAAATGTTTCACAGTCTAATAGCATAACTCAATTTAGAAGTAGATTTATTTTTAAAAATCATCTCCAAATGAAGATAATATAACCTTGAGGCCTAGATTTGGTGAGTTCTGTAAGTTACAAAAATTTCTAATTTTGTACGATTTCTTCTAGAAAAGAGAAAGAAATGAATATATTGTCTCATTTTATAAAAGTATGATCACTCTAAAAACCACATCTGACAAATATATTATTTCTTCTTTCTCAAAATAAAAATGCCAGCAAAAGACAAAAGTTATGTAACATTATTTGTCATTACAGGCATAAACATTCTGAAAAAACGTTAACATTAGGATTTTGTAAAGAGAAGATCCAAATATTCTGGCAGTAGGGCTAAAAATTCTGAAAACGAGTGTATAAATTTTATGCCTGCATAACTTATTTTCACATATATTTCCATTTGTTATATTCATTACTCTCTAAAACTCTTCTTCATATATATATATATATATATATATATATATCCATGTATATATCTATCCATGCATAATGAAGCAAGAGGAATGGATCTCTTGGTAGAATGATAGCAATAACTATTTTTTTACATGTTTATAGGTTCTAAAATATTAAGAATTCTCTCTATGTAATACCTCATTTAATTTGTTTTCAACACATGCCTAAATATATTTTATATTTTTATACAAATGGGGAAATAATATCAGGTAAATATAATTGTCTTGATCTCTCTTTTCAAAAAATATGGAAGTTTATTTATTCAAAAAGATTGTATTTCTTGTGGTGGTCAGTACAATAGCCCTAAATCTCATAACCTGTGAATACATTACCTTATATGTAAAAGAACTTTGCACATTGGACAATGGCTGAGGACTGTAAGACAAATTAACTAAATAAAGCAAACCCAATCATAAGACCAGTGATGCCGGAGGAGAAAGTCAAAACCTTGCTGCAGATGTTGAAGATGGAAGAAGATAGTAATGAATTAGATAATGTGATGAATTCTAGAAGGTAGGATTGGTCCTACATTTGTACCCAGCAAAAGAATGAAGAATGTGGTGTGTTGTAAAACTCTGAAGAACTTAATCCTGTAAGAGACCTGAGAAGAGAGGCATTCTTGATGAAATCTTCCACAAGAAATGTGAACATGCTAACACCTTGATTTATTTTTGTGAAGGTAGGGATCATGGAGTCCTAGATAGTAAATGTATGTTTTAATCACTAATGTTTTCCTTATCTCTTCTAGCAGCAAAACAAAATCAATACATTCCTCAAATTTCCTCAAATTTCACTTTACATATCACAATTTACTTCTCCTGTAAATAGTATTGGTTCTATCTGTCAAGAAGCAACATTTTATGTTGTAAGCAATCTTTTAAATATAAAAAAGTTCCAGCAACTTAATGTGTATAATTCGGCCATGGGCAACAATTTGTGAAAACAACCAGGTATCTCTAAGTGTTAGTGTACAAATGTGTCTGACCACTACACTGACATAACTTTCTTCTACCTCACTGCCACTTTCATTACTATTTTCACTAGGGCAAGTGCAAGTTCTGCTACTTCTTTTCTTCAGGAAATTGACATATGCAGCTGAAGTTTGAAGTGAATAAGCACCAGGTTTTAGTGAAGAAACTAAGAAATAGAGGGAAGATCAGGCTCAATAAGCATTGAGGAAGCATCTTATAGTTACAAGGAACTTGAAGAAATTGTCAATGGATGTTAGATGCAGGTAAAACAATTCCAACTCTAGCACAATAACCTTACGCAGGTGGTTTCTGAATGAGTCAGCAAGTTGTGACCATTAACACACATCCAATGTGATCAGTGTGATATTTATTACTCTTCTTATTTCACAAGCTCAGTTAGTGTATTATTTTCAAGATTTATTTCTCACACAGACTCTGCACTTTTTCTCCAAATGTAAAAGGAAAACATAAATGTCAATGATTCTTTGAAACATTTTGATACATAGCAGAGTTCCACCAAATACCTAAAAATATATACATTTTTCAGTACAAAGTCAATGGGCTATTTCTGGTTTTAGTGTTTTTAAACCTAAATAGCTGCCAAATTGAACAATAGGGAGGCAGACAGGCAGGTTTTGCCATGGTGTACTAGCATTAAGTACCCATAGTAATGTTTGTTAGAGTGTCTTTGCTTGATCTCCCTTTCCACGATTCTATTTACCACATGTGTGTAAGTGCCTGAATTTGTTTTTAAAAAAGTGGTTTGTATCACAGCTATTGTCTAAGAGAGAGTACAGTCTTTTAATTTTCAAAATTT
Organism: Octodon degus; assembly: GCF_000260255.1. Lineage (NCBI taxonomy): Eukaryota > Metazoa > Chordata > Mammalia > Rodentia > Octodontidae > Octodon > Octodon degus. The sequence goes on along the minus strand of NW_004524585.1, from coordinate 799,399 downwards.
AATTGCAATCCTTTCAAGACTTTAGATTAATCTGGACTCTTGTGCTGAGAATTTCAAGACATAGGCCAAATAAGCATCTAGTGGGTACTGACTGGCAATAGTTGAAAAAGCTTTCTTTAAAAAACATGTTGTTTAAAAAATTTCATTGCTTAATCAGTTTGATTTTATGTTTTTCTGTCTTTATTTCTTATCCATCTTGTTCTGTAATAGTTCCTGAAGGAAAAAGAAAACTAAGGCAAGCTATGTTTTTCAGCTTCTACATTGACATCAGAAAGATTTTGAAATGTGGAGCATGTTTAGGTCTGTAATAGAAAGCTGTGTCAAAAACATAATCAGTGCTGTACCAACTGGTCTGATCCAAATTTTCCCTTGATGAATATTGGCTATGATTAAAATATATATAGCTGTTCTGCAACCTTTTACTTCCTCTTTCAAATTTCTGAAATGTTTACTCTTTCTCCAAAATTAATGTCCATTCTTTGTTGTGTCATACCCTAAAATGTATGCACACATACACACATATATAAAATCTCTTCATTTGTCTCTAATAAGCATTTTCAGAACTCATAGGTTCTTTATATTTTTCTAATAGGATACTAAAATTTCTTACAGAAGTGTCAGTATGTTGTTATTCATTACTTGGTAATTGCTACAAACTAGACTTCTATAGAGAATTTCTTGGTAGGTAGTAGGAAATATTTGAAAGAGCAAAAGATTATGAGAACATTTTCAGATCACCCAAATTTCAAAACCACAAAGTATTCATATTAAAATGAAAAATTAAATTTTGCCCTCTGCTGATATTCAAAGTATATCAGTGGGGGTTATTGCTCCATTTGTATATTTTATAAGAAGAATTTTTGCTTGTTTTATTTATTTATTTTAGTTTTATCTATTTTTTTTTTGTGTGTGTGTGTGTGTGTGTGGCTAGCTCAGCCCACCAGGGGGCGGGGCTGGCTGGCATGTGGTTCTGGGGGATTGAACCGCGGTCCCTGTGCTTTTTTGCTAAGCTTGTTCTAAGTAGGTGCTTTAGACCACTGAGCCATCTCACCAGCCACTTGTTTTATTATTTAAATAAAAATTGATGCAAAGTTGAAAAAAATGAAATACCTGTTCTATTTTAATGAGGGAAAAGTCTGCTCTAGGCTAGATTTTATAGGAGACCAAGTATCTGTTTATTTGATTTGTGAGCAAAGTTGCATTGACCCCAGTGAAGGAAGAATTTTCAAATTTCAATTTAATTTATTCTAATTCATGTGTCATCATAGATTGAACAGGTTATAATACCAAATTACTCCTTAAGCAAACTCATACATAATTGTGATAATTTAAGAAAAACAATCATGACTTTAACTCTCAGTGGAACTCACAAAAATTGTTCATAATGCAGATAACTGAAAATTGTTAGTTATTAAACATTCCTTTCTTTCTAATTTATTTATGAATCACCTGGTATGAACTTGAGGACTCTTACATGCATGCATGAAATAAAACTAATTATAATAGTTAATATTTTGAGTGTCTTCTAAGGTCTTAGGACATTGCTATTTTTTTCACTGACAAAACTCTATTTTGTGCATCACCTTTATGGAGTACAGTACATCTTGCTATATTAGTGTTTGCAGATGAAGGAGATGATGTTCAGAAACTTAAGTTAGTCTACATCTAATGCCTGCTGAAATGATTGAATATAGCTTTCTCTTGTTTAAAATTGTAGACCATTATCAGTAAACTTCCATGAACATGGAAAAAGTTTAATTGTTGAGAGGTTTTGGAAATGAATAGGCAACATGGGAGCATATGTACCAAAGACTGAGGAAGGATAATTGTAAGGTTATTTATTTTGCTTGGAGCACCGGAAGAAAATCAGATTGTAAGGAATTCAAATAGAAGTCTTCCGAGGGTGGGCAAGATAGCTCAGTGGACTAAGTGCCTAAGGGACGGGAGTTTGATTTCTGATACTACAAGCATGCAGAGCCTACCACCAAGCCTGGGTGTGGTGGTGCGCGCCTGTAATTCCAGCGCTGGAAAGCTGGAAACAAGAGGATCACTACGAGTCTGTTCTGCATAGTGAGATCCTGTACAAGGAAAATCAAACCAAAACAAAACAAATAAAAGTCTTCCAAATACTAGCATAAGCATTATATCAAATATAGTTCCTGAGTAACTCAAAAATCAAGACTATTGCATCTGCACCAGCTGCTGCACTCTGCGATATTATGCAAAAGCCTTTTGTTAACAGGGTTAGTCTTGAGTTTGACATAGATATTCAAAATGAAGTCAGAGTGCTACTATGAAGAAAAGTGCTGTGTGTCTATGAGGGCTCATGATGTGTGAACCAAAATGAATGAATTTTGTGTGCCTAATATGACTATAATGGTCAAGAATAAATAATAATTCAAGAAATGAGTGATAAATAAATGAAAAAGGCATTCATTTATTCAAAATGTTAAATAAATTGCTTTTTAAAAAGTCTTATGCAATGTTGTGCACGTTTATCCCAAAGCACTCATTACGTCTCTTTTCTCTTACTCATTTTGGACAGCGCATTAAGTCAGGTCACAATAGAGCCATTTCTCACAGTGAGGCAGTGACTGAGGGCACAGTGCTTCAGGAGGCAGCGGGGGTGAATGCAGCTGCCAAACGTGCTTGATAGAACCAGGGATTAGAATTCACACTGGAAGATGCTGGCTCAATGTGTCATGCAAATAAAATGCTTGTAATTGCATGTTTCTAAATTGAAACTCTGGCATCTGTTGGAGTATTTTTCTGATGCCAACAAACCAAATGAATCAAAAAGTCAAGAAACTTTGAAATTGGAAACCCAAATACAATATAATGTCCTAAGTACTAGGTTCATTTGGTAATGTTTATGGTCTGACCTGGTATGGATATAGGATTTCTTTTGCAATGACTATTTTTAGGATCCATTTCCAATTTAGAGTGGGTTTTATTTTTATTTTTATTATTTAAAAAATAAAGAATTTTCTTTAGGTCAACTTGCAACAGGAAATTTAATTTGTAGGACACTAGACTCTTTTATCATGCAGAGAATTGTTAACTGGTAAACTATAATTGGCAAGAGCAACTTGAAAAGTCACAAAGTGAATAGTGTAGTGGGAAGTACTTCCTTCCTTCCCTAAAAATGAAGCATGCATCTTGCAGGCTTTCCTCAAAGAAAATAATGAGCATTTTTTGCAGTGTAATCAGTTCATATATTTTAATCAAGATACTATGGAGATACACATGTTCCACTGCTATCATTATATGCTGTAACTTGTTCTCAGAAATACTTTTTAATAGCCAGACTTCAAAGTACAGTAAATATGAATGGCAATGAAATTAGTGATCTTTAGTTCATTTTTTGTTGCTTATTCTTTTATCTTCAGGTTCTACACAATTTATCCACACTTAGCAATCTGGAAAGTTAATCAATTTTCCTTCTTCCATTTTTTTTATTAACTAAGTTTATAGGTACATTTTAGTGATACATAGAGATCACATCATCATAAGGAATTTGTAATTGTACGTTCTTCTGACAGAAAGTTTTTGCATCTTAAGATTTTTATAGATACTCCGTTCATAGTGTTCCAACTTTTCATCCAACAGACTTAGGTTTTGAATGGGCAAAGTCTCCCAAAATCTGTCACCAATTTGATTTTCAAATATTTATCTTGATTACTGTCTGCTTTAATGAATGTGAACTGCTTACTTTTTCAGATTATATAAAAATTTATTTCTCTCTTCATTTTCATGCTATTTTCTCTGATCGAGAATGTGACCTTTTCTTCTGTCTTGAATTCTCACATGCATCTGTTTAATCACTCTTTAGTGATTTTCTGAAGTCTACGTAATATGTTTAAAATTCCGTAGCATTTAAAAAGCTAGCCAATTATTTAATAGGCTGTGTATTCTGTAAAATACTTTCAAAGATGCCTTACACAGAACCTTATACCCACAGGCATATAAATAATATAACATCTTGCCTATAATATATATAATGTTACTTACATCAATACATTCTGTGTATACAGTGATAACTTTTGTAAAGTCACTCACAGGAAACTGACGTAGACATTCTGAAATTGATCTTGAATCGAAGATGCAATCTGATACTGGTTCTTAAAATATTACTGCTCTAATTTTGTCAAAAGAACTTGGGAATTACTAATATGCATAAATAAATTTAAATTATAACTTTTATGACTCATTTTGTAACTTCCAATAAATATATCAACAAATGACAATCTAAGAAAATACATCGCAGTAGCTACATAGAAATAAGTGAAGCTTAAAGACATTGGTGGATTCATTGTGGCAAAATTCACTATATAATATGCTTGAGTTCATTTTTTAAAAACATGTTTTACTTTAAAATAGAATGATATTTACAGAAGGTGTGAAGATAGTACAACATTTCCATATACCTTCCATTCAATTTCTCCTTGTTATTAATATCCTATATTGATATGATACATATGCTATAATTAAGGATTCTATTTTGATACATAGCATTAGCTAATGTCCACACTATATTTATTTATTTTTATTTATTTATTTATTTTTTGAGAGTAAGATCAATTTTATTTAATATAACAGCCCTCAGGTTCCCCGCCTGGTGGCGCTGCGGCAGGCAGGGAAGGCCACCCTGGTTCAGCGCCAGCCGCTACCCTTTCTACCTCCCCCAAAGGCAGCCTCCAAAACTGCCCAGGATCTCGGGAGCCCACCTTGGTAGCAGGGAATAAATAAAAAGAATTAGTAAGAAAAATACACACTTCATTTTTCTATTAAAAACAGTATTGGCTGTAGGCAATCCTTTCTCATCTCCTGGCCCTCAGCTTGGCCGAGGGCGATGGCACTCCCTTCTGGGCACTGCCTGTGGCCTCCTGTCCAAGTGGCCTTGCAAAGGTGCCCACCTGAGCCGCACGGCTTCCCGCCTGCAGTGGGTGAGGTCACAGAGGACGGGACGCTTTCTGGTCATTTCTGAAGACCAAGCACTAGCCGGAGCTTCAGGCCCACACTATATTTATTAAAGTTTACTTCTCCATCTAAGTGCACTAAACTAAAAGAATAAAATTTGCATAAAATGTAGAATCATTAAAGCACTGCCCTGGATACATGTGTTTCCATGGAACCCAACAAAATCCAGTATTTTATCTTTTGGTTTGATGTGTATTATTTGTCATCTGAAGTCTACTCTCCCTTTTCCAGATTTTTCAAATATAGTACTCAGTAAAGAATTGTTTCATTTTTAAACATCTAAGTAAACTTCATTTCTCCAAGCCTCATTCTCTTACTGTTCTTTGCTTAGATGGTCTCCTTTACTCTTTGTCCAGCTTACAGTATTTTGATTAATCCCATAAAACATAGGGTAAGAATGTTCTGTTCTGTGGTTTAAGTCCTAAAGCTGCTAAAAATCAAATTGCAGTGTTTTTAAAATTGTCTATTTTAATCAAGTGAAATATATATCAGGATATGTGATCAAGCTATAAGTT
>NW_004524585.1:782620-793804 GCF_000260255.1 Octodon degus | reverse complement strand
ATATATATGAATTGAATTCAAGCCTTGCACCTATGAGCATTTTAAGTGGTATTTTATGTTTATTATTTAATATTACAGTTAGCATTGCTATGAGAATAATTGATTCAAAAATAAGTAACATGATTTCTTTAGCACTTTGATCATAAGAGATTATTTTCATTTTAAGTGTTGGTTTTGTTATTCACAGGACCTCATTTTGATTTAAATTATTTTTATGGCTTTTTAATATTTCTATGAGTCGGGAAAAAGAGTGTCACATTCAATTTTGTCTACTTGGTTTTGATGTCTGGTAAAGAAGAATAATTACAAAGGGGCTGGGGAGATGGCTCAGTGGAATAAGTGCTTCCCTGGCAAGCACAAGGGCCTGAGTTCAATCCCCGTTTCCACCAAAAAAAAAAATAAATAAATAAATAAAAAGAATTACAGAATATTAGATAAGTTGTTTTTAAGGTAAGATTACTTTGCTAAACTGTTCTTAACTTTAGGTAGTAATAGTATGATAGAATTATAGCTTAGCGATGTGTTAAAGTAATAAATCCAATTCCCATATGGATTTCAATGGAAATTTACATCTCCAGCTCATTACCATGCAGCTAAAGTACACTGGAGATAGGAAAGGGTCTGTAAACTTGTTAGTAGTTATTAGTTTTTCTTGTAGCAGAAGTTATTGACATTTGTGTAGTGGCTAAAGTTTATTGGTTTCTTATTCATCATCTCATTTAATCCTGACAGAAATCCATTTCTATTGCAATGAAAAATGTTATCTTTATTTACAGCTGAGGAAACAGCAAGTCTGAATGATTAGGGGACTTACCTAAGATTTTATAACCATTTTATATTGCACAAGAATATAAGAACTAAAATCTCAAAAGAATTCTAACATAATTTTTACCTACAAAAAATCAGTTTCATTATGGAAGTATCTAGTATTTTTTTATTTTTATTTTTTTTTGGTGGAACCAGGAATTGAACTCAGGTCCTTGCACTTGCCAGTGAAGCGCTTATTCCACTGAGCCATCTCCCTGGCCCCTCTAGTATTTTCCAGATTGCATAGATGCTAGATTTTGTGATGTCAAAAAATATTATTTTCTTTCATATATAGTGATATTGTAAAAGAGAATAATTCTACTCTTTTGTTATTTTTATCCTTGTTCTCATTGGTAACAAGACTAAAGAACAATGTTATACCAAACGTTGCATATAGAAGATTAAAACATAACTTTTGGAGGCATAAGTTATGGAGGAAAGTTATACAGGTTGTTGTAAGTAATCTGTTAAGAACATAACTGGAGCCGAAATAAAAGAGAAAGCAGGAGAGCGAGGATAACTCTATTTATAACAGCCAGGGTATGTAATCAAGCTAAATTCCCTTTACTGGATGGATAAGCAAATTGTTGTATGTAATGACATCTAAATAGCATCCAGTAATAAATCAAAATGGAATCCTGTTATTTGCAACAATGTGGATGGTACAGAAGGACATTATGTCAGTGCTGGCACAAGCATGTATATTACATGATCTTACTTATGTGGAAACTAGATAAATTTATCTCTTAGGAGTAGAAAGCAGAATAATGGTTACCAGAGGGAAAAAAGAAGGGTAGGAGTCATAGAAGGTAAGAGAAAGGTTGATGACTGAGTATATAGGGAGGAGAATAAAATCTAACTTTTATAACACAACAGGGTAGCTACAGTCAATAATAATTTATTATATATTTTAAATAGCTAGAAGGATTAATTTTTAATATCCGAAACACAAAGAAATAAGAATTATCTTGACATTCTAGATAGTCTAATTACCCTGATTTGACATAATATATTGCATATGTGTGTCAAAATATCACACCATGTGACATAGCTATGTAGAATTATTGCACATTAATTAAAACAATAAAAAGGGAAAACAAGATGACACAGGTTTTAGACATATCAAGAATTTTCATCATGGGGCCGGGGAGATAGCTAAACACCTGCCTGGCAAGTGCAGGGCCCTGAGTTCAATTCCCATTACTGCGCAAACAAATAAACAAACAAACAAACAAACAAAAAGTTCATCATAAAATAATTCTTGGAAGTAAGGAAAAGTATACAATTCAGGAAAGCTATTTCAGATACTCTTCCTCAGAATAAGTAGTGATAGCAGTACTAAGGTACATAAGGAAGAGAGAGTACTGAGTTACACTTTCAATGGTACAGTTTTCTTACCAATACTTTCCATTCTCTTTTTAATTTTTTATTTGGCCTCCATTCTCATTTATTAAATCCTAATACAAATTTGATGGATTAAAAATTTGATTTCTGAGAGCAGGCAAAATGCCTCAGCAGAATAAGCATCTCTTAGGCAAGCCCAGGGACTGGGGTTCAATCTTCAGCACCACATGCCGCCCCAGCCTTGTCCCATAGGCACCCTGAGCTGGTGACCGAGTCTGGGTCTGGTGGCACATGTCTGTAATCCCAGTGTTGTGGCGGCTGAAAACAGGAGGATCACTGTGAGTCTGAACTGTGTAGTGAAACCCTGTACCAACTTAAAATTTTTAAAAAATGTGAAATTTGATTTATGTATCTGTATTTTTCTTTCTTTGAATCAATACTACAGTTAAGAGGTAGATACCTATTATTTTGGAAAAGGGAATATTTTGAGAGACAATCTACAGAAATAGAATTTTTATGTTAGTAAATTCAGAAAATAGGAAAGGACCATCAATACTATATAGAAAGATAGACAACAAAGCATGAGCAAATACAGAAAATGAGCACAGGTGTGGTGCTTCACTGGATGGAGGAAGGTGTCTGAGCTGAGTGACAATTCATTTTAGGTTCTCTGGCATCAGGAATCACTTCTCCCAGCAAACAGCTTAGCATATGAGATCCACTGGATGTTGCTACATGCAGATGTTAGCTAGTTGTCTTATCTTGGAATGGTTCTAGGAAGAGCTCAGAGGTAGTGCGTTTCAGTCAAAGAACATGTCAACGAAAATGAACAATTTGCAGTGCAAACAAATGATGTAATCTTACAGAGGATGAAGTGTTGCTTTTCAGCTGACCAATTTGTGCCAGTGTAGAAAATGATACTGTGTGGTTTCCCATTGTCTACTCAGTACAAATTGTCAGCTTGCCTATTGAAAGACATGTGGGCCTAATAAAGACAAAAGCACCTGCTTTCCTGCTACCTGTACAAATTGAACAAATTATCAATCCAGACAGCCTGCCTTCTAAACCAGTCTGTATTACACTATGGGTAGGTCAAATAGGGACACGGCTGTGTCTTATCTCCATCCAGTACACAAAGTTTACCTTACTTATAGACCAGTTTATGAATATTTCTACAAAATTTTATAACTGTTTTGTAAAATTGTTTATATTCTTTGTTCAACTTTTCTATTACAGAATAAAGTATACTGTGAAAATATCACTAACCTCTATGGGAAAGTAGTTTGTCAAGTGATTCACCCCATTTCGCTGCCTCTTCAGGAAGAACACTGTTTGAGAAACAAAATGTCTCATAATGGAATGTGCAGAAAGTCTGTTTATGAATCAGTTCAAACATAGGATATGCTGTTGCTCTTCTCAGTTAATATTTTACATGGTTTTCTATATTTATATATCTTGAAAATCACATTTAAATTAGGAACTTCAAAAATATTGGTCAATTTTCTTCTGAGCTTTGCCTAACAAACACATGTTAACATTATGGATTTGCTCACTGGTGTAATATTTTTAAGAAAAAAAGATAATTATGAATTAAGTTAAACATCACTAAACCAAATTAGAAGGAGTCAGGTCAAGTATCTTTAATTCAGCAGCCTTGAAAACGTAAATTTAGAAATGTGTCTTTCCGTCGAGCATTTTCCTGCAATCTCCTTGACGCTCCAGCCACTACATGCTGCCGTTTCTCTATCAGTACAGAGAGTCTAACTAATGAAGTTTCATGGGGATAAAAAAAATTAACACAATTTTAAAAATTGAACAAATGCTTTAGGACTGTTTATAATTTAGAAGGTTGAATATTTTCCCAGACCCTTTATAGGGATATTAAAAATTGGGAAGGTTTATATTAAAATAGTATAGAAAGCTAAGGCTACTTTGTTATTTTAATTAAATGCTAAAACTATAAGATATCCCCTATTACTACATTGTGATACTTAGTGTGTTTTTTTAATTACTGAGGAAAGAGTTGAATATCTCTTTTCATGATATTTCGTTATGAAAAGAAATTAACATTATGTAAATTTATATGAAGTAAAATATAGTGTTTAAAAATAACATGTACATACCTTTAAAAAACACATTTAAATGTTCATATATTATTTAATACAGTCCATTAGGTTTAAATTTTAGGATTAGTCCTAATTTCTCAAAATGAGATCTATATCCTTCCCCATATCACTGTGAAGTACAATAAGATATAAGTCCCTAATTTTCTACTTCTTCACCCTTTAATTACAGAATTAGTAAAGTCTTCCCAAATATTAAAAACTATTCACCTTATGTCCTTGGCCAAGGGCCCAGATCTACTGCAGTGTGTCTCTTCATGTAACTCAGGCTTCTGCACAAGAAGACTTAGTCTGTTTCTTTTTTCCTTAGCTCTGTAAAAAACAGCATTAGCTTCAGAATAATTTATATGACATGTAAAATTCCTTCTTCTGCCTACCAAACAAGTCTGGATTGGTAAATACCCACCCACACACTGACAAATACACCAACCCACACTCATGCACAAATCTTTTTTGAATAATATTTAAATGTTATGTTTGCAGAGGAATTAGTATAGCATATGTTAAATATGTTCTTTTTTGCTTCAGGACAGAAAATACATGAGGTTTATATTTCAGCCAAGTATATTCTAGTCCTTTTGTGTAGGTAAATTCGCTATGCTTTTTAAAGTGAGAACACTTTAGATGTAAGAGTTGTTTACTCCCAATAAGTTTTTAAAAAGTTACTTTCCATATGCAGTGGAATAATTAATAAAATTTTAGCCATATATTTCACAAGTAAGTGCTTACAACTAATTCAACATCAATTATGTTTTTAAAAGCATAAGAAAGACTTAAAAAGTATAATTTTACCTGATTTTAGGTTCTTTGCTTGTTTCTTCTTTTCCTGTGCCGTGCATTATCTTGAAGAAATTTTTTTCTTTTGATTCACACATGTTTAAGTGAGAAAGCAAAACTAGTGATGTTTCCATGTTCTCCTTCAAAACAAGGAGATAGTTATTACATTGTTCTCTAGATCATGGATTAGTGCTATATCATAGTTACATGTGGTAAAAGCAAAAGCTGCCTTAACTGTACTAGCAGTGTGTGTGTGCGCACACACACACACACACACACACACACACACACGTCAAGAGTTGTGTTTCTGTCCGTGCAAAAATGTAGAACTGAGGAACCGAAGTGCAATTTTTACCTAAGCTATTTAGGGAAATGATATTGCGCACTTACGAAATGACTGTTGGTTTCCAAGATAAAGACTGGTATTACCACAGACCAACTTCTCTTTTAAGTTTGTGAAACTGGAATGCTTCTTCGACAGACACTGTCATTTCCCTTAAGAACTTTTGAAAAGTCTTTTAATGTGTATTAAAATGTATTGTTTATTGAATTACATTATTTTAGTTTGAAAATTGACCTTTCTGTCTTTCTAGATTCATGAACATCATATCTCTATTTAAACTATTATAATCAGATAAGAGGGAGACAGACTTCTTGAACTATGATTTATAAGGTTTTTGTGGAAGAAGTGCTATCTGCTAAATGACAGAACAATAAACAAACAAACAAACAAACAAACAAATAAATAAGTACACAGTGAAAATATGGTTGCAAATAATTTCAAAAGTCTACATAAAGTTCTAAAATAGAACTGGTAATGAGATACATGGTTCTACTCTGTGTATGTGATCAAGTGGGGTCTGGAACAAAAGAAGAAAGAGATGCACAGTGAATGTTGACTCACTTAATCACTATTCCTTTTGAAATGGCTTACTGGAAATATTTTTTTTAAATAATAGAGTAGACTTTTTTATTTGCCCATGTTTTCTTTTCTAGATGTCTTTGTGTGTATTCAAGTTCCCATTTGGTATCACAATTTTTAGCCTTTCTTCAAAATTTTCTGTAATGAAACTATACTAACAATAAATTTTTCAGATTTTTCACTCTGTGTGTGTGTGTGTGTGAGCGTGCACATGTGATGTGAAGTGGGTAGAGCCATTTACTTAATCCATTAGATCATGGGTTTTGGGGGATGGTGGTGGTAGAAATTTAAACACTTAAAATGTATTCTCAGTAATTCTCAAGTGTGTAATATAAAAATAAATAGAAATTATCTTTTTTCTCATATTTAGTTGGGGTACAATTCCAGGTGCCTCTTTTCGTCTTTTAGCACTTTTAAAGTTGTCATACTTTTGTCTTCTGAGCTCATTATTTCTCAGGAGAAAGAAGTGACAATTTATGTAATATTTTAGGGTATAATGTGCCTCCCCTCATTTCGAATATTTTTCGTTAAAGCATTGGGTTACAATATGAGGAAGAGATAGAGAGGAAGTGGTAGGGACCAGAGAGTCCCCAAGGTCATGACCCTATGACACACTTCCTCCAACTGGTCCCTGCATCCCAATAGCCTATTCAGCTAAGAACTTATCACTGGGTTAATTCTCTAATCACTTTTCCAGGAATCTGTTAATTCACTCAAGTTGACAAGCAAGATTAAAAGACACAAGTAGTGTTTGTTGTATTCTGGATTTATTGAACTTCTAGGACCTGTCCACTTATAGTTTTTATCAAAGTTAGACATATTGAAGTTTTAGCTTTCCACTTGTTTCTCACTTTTCTATCTCTAATCTTCCTTTATTTGTTTGTAGAGGATCTTAATATTTCCACCAGTCTCTAAGAAACTGTTCAGTTTTGTTCATTCTCTCTTTTTCCTGTTCATCATTTTGTATGGCTTCTTTTGCTGTCCTAACTTGACGATGACCATTCTTTTTTATATGCAGTATTTAATCTGGTATTGAGTTCATCCAGTAAATTTTGTTTTAATTTGTTTCTAAAACTCACATTTTTCTTATAGTTTCCATTTTGCTTCATATTATTCTTTTAAAGAAAGAATCTGAATATGTTTATAATATCTATTCTGAACTTCCTTTAGAAAATTCACCATTGTGGACTGAGTTTGGTCTTATTTACTAGTTTTCCTCCCTTTGGTGGCACTTTTGTACTTCTTTGGAAATGTAGTTGTTTTTAACTGGAAATTGGGAATTTTAAATTATAGAATGTTACATACTAGGCTTTTATTAATCTTTATTTAATGCTGATGAAGTCATTTGTGGTCATTATCTGTATATCAACTTTCTCTTTAATGACTAGAATTTAAGTTTGTTATGGTTGGGTTTAGAGTAAACTTAGCTAATAATTAATCTCTAATTAATTTTAAAGGCACTCAGTAAATCACTTCTAATATGGATATTAAGAGCCCAAAAGCTTGGTTTAAGTTCCATAAATAAACTACAGATCATTGTAAACTATCTTCTGTCCGTACTCATATAGTTTTAACCCTGTGCCACAGCTGTTTGAGATATCGCCAGAATCAGAGATTTCTTTTTATTGTATTATTTCTAGTGCCTTATCCTGCACATCAGTATTATGTCAAGCCAAATAGAACTTTGTATTGAAAAGTAGTCCTGTAACTACTTATATAAATTTTATATATAAGATTTTATATGTATAAACTTATATATTATTGCAATAGAACTATATTCAATAAAATATAATTATATATATATAAATTCTATCATCTATCTATCTATCCATCTCTCTGATGTTCCTGTATTTTAGTATTGTTTTCTTTTTCTTTGTTTTTTTCTTTTTGTGGAACTGGCGATTGAAATCAGGCCCTTGTGCTTGACAGGCAAGTGTTTAATCTACTGAACTATCTCCCTGGCCCCCCTAGTCTTAAATTACTGTAATTGAAGATGCATGGATCACATATTAAGGTTCACAGTTCTATGATGCCTATTTCCAATATTTGAAAACAATTGTATTACATATTTTTCTAGATTTGAAATTATTTGATGGTGCAAATAATGTGTTATATTAGGTGGTCACTCATGATGATAGGCATCCTTGCAAACAAAATAACTTAAATTATAATATGTTTTATATATTAAAAACAATATATATATATAATTGAAATACAATTATATTATTTGGTAATACACAAATATCATCTAGTATACTGAACTATGTGTTATACTTTATTATTTCATTGAGATTTTTATAAACATTATTAACCAAATCATTGCTCAGATTTTCAATTGAATTTCACAAATGGTAAGAATATTTTTTTTGTACCAGGAATTAAACTCAGGACCTCATGCTTGCCAGGCAGATGCAATACTGCTAAGCTACATCCCTGACCAGAGATTCCTTATAAATGCCACCAGTTCAAACGCTGTTCAAAAATTCCTTCTTAATATTATAATTCCAAAGGCTGGCCAAATAGCTCAGTGGATTAAAGTGCCTGCTTAGGCAGACGCAGGGGGCAGGAGTTCCATCCCTGGGCCTGAAACGCTGGCCTCACTCCTGGCGTGCACCAAGACTGATTGAGACTGGGCATGGTGGTGAGCACATATAATCCCAGCACTTTGGAGGCTGTAAACAGGAGAATCACTACAAGTCCAAGTCTATGTACACCCTGTATACCCTGTCCTAAAAAAAAGTAAAAGAGCCAACCAATCATGGGCTGAAACTCAAATTGTGAGCCAAAATTAACTTTTTCTCTTTAAAAAATTAATAATTAATATATAATATATATATACTTAAAATGTTATAATTCCAATTAATTTTCTAGTAAAATGTCATTGATTTTGGCTTAAGTATTATGAATTCAGAGGTAAAATCCTGGTTTTTCTTTACTTTGGCAGTAGAAATTAAAAGCTCCTAAAATGAGGCTGTCATTCAAATATATATAACTATGTATTTCTTTTATCAGTATAAATTTGCTTCAACTTGAGCATATATATTTATAATATAATATATTTCTAAATTTCTGTTTTCATGTGAAATTAGTTATTTTAATAACTGTAGGATAAATCAGGGTTCTATAAAGCTTTCAGCCATAGTTTATTTGATTTCAGTTATCATAATAGTGGTAGTGCTAGTGATATATTTTGAGAGTGGAGCGCCTGCTCTGATTTATCATTTTGTGTATTTGAGAAGCAAAATTTTTAATATGAACAAAAGACATAAAGATACAATGGAGAATCACTTAATTAAATATTTTGTTTTTGAAATTTGATCACAAATCTATCTGCCTGCCTGCCTTCCTGCCTGCCTGCCTACCTGCCTACCTACCTACCTGTCTATATTTCAGTTCTGATGACTGAATTGTTTATTGTTTTTAGTCTTTCATATGAACAGAGCTAGTTGGATTTTCCCACTTGTAATTATTTCCTACCTTTTCTTTTTCATTACAGGGAAATAGAAAAACGAACGAGTACAGTTGCATTGAGACCAAGATTATCATCTTGAAATGTCAGTCTTCACTCACAGCAACCTAGATTCAATGGAAACATTGATGATTGCAGGCCTCAGACAGGAAATTTGTAAGCTGAGCCTGATAAATTGTAACAAACCAGTGAGGAAGGTATTTATGAAAAAATAACAGAACAAATGTAAAATTATTTGAGTCAATTTTTTTAGAATTTCATTAACCAAAATGAGTTTATTTGAGCATCAATAATTTTGTTAATTACAATGATTAAATAGGTCAAATATATTTATATCTCTGAGTACATTATGGCATTAAAGGACAATTATCCACTTCCACAGAATTATAGAAGCTAATTAATTTTCATGAAAATTGCTAAGTAAAATTGAAAATTAAGCAAGTATTCTACATTTTCTATTAATTATACCATGTGTATAAAGATAATTGATGAGTTAAAATTGTTCTTTATAAAATTTTTCTAACAAATGAATAAAAATGAAAAAATGGCTGGGAATATAGTTCAGTGGCATAAGCACCTGCCTGGAAAATGGTAGCTCTCAAGTTCGATCCCTGGTAAAAAAAAAAAGGAAGGAAGGAAGGAAGGAAGGAAGAGAAAGAAAGAAAGAAAGAAAGAAAGAAAGAAAAAAGAAAGAAAGAAAGAAAGAAAGAAAGAAAGAAAGAAAGAAAGAAAGGGTGCTTTGAGAAGTTTACTTTTTTAGCCCCCCAAAATGATTAAATGCAAGCATAAACTTCAGTATTTTGTAAGATCACTAAGAGAAAAGGATACATGTTTTGTTCTGTGTTCTTGTTACATTCTACTTAGAGTTTAGTGAAGAGTCCTAATTTTATTCTGATCTTTCCTGTGAACCTTGAAATCAATTGTGAGAACCCTGAGAGAAAAGAGAAACAACAGAACTGCATTCCTCAGGAACTAAACAATGGGGGAAAATATAAGCTTGCTTAGAAGATGAATTTTAAGGAAAATATGATGCTCAAAATAAAGAGGAACTAGATCTCTGTGGATTTAATTAAAGCTATGTGTGTAAGCCAAATATGTATTCAGAAATGAAAGACTGATTCTCTGAAGAACTTCCTATCTGAACTTCTGAGTGTTTCAGATTTTCTAAGAAATCCATGTTCTGCCAAGGAGCCAGTAGTCAAAAATCAACATGATACTTTGCTAGCTATTTTGAGAGTTCATTATATAGACTTCATGGGTTAAGGCAACTTGAAAGTAACTAAGACAATTAATCAATCTTCTTAATCAAGACTAATCTGCAATTATCACAAAACTACTGTCAGTCATGTTTTTAGTTATTTTTCAATCTAGCAACAATGTAAATACTGATTGACATTTGGTTTGTAGAAATTATTTTTTTCTATATAATTCCACTGAAATGTCTGTCTTAAAATGGAATCTTGATTTTACAAATCAAATATTACTGCTGCCAGAGGTCAGCCAAGTAGCTCAGCACATTAAAGCACCCACAAGCAGGTGTGGGGGCTGGGGACGTTGATACCAGGGCCTGCTGTGCTGGTCCCACCCCTGGGGCATGCTGAGATGGCGATTGAGACTGGGTGTGGTGGCATGCACCTGTAATCCCAGCTCTTGGGAGGCTGTAAATAGGCAGATCACTATGAGTCTGATCTAGCAATGAGACCCTGAACACCCTGTAGACCCTTCCTTAAAAAAAAAAATAT
>NW_004524585.1:779989-782520 GCF_000260255.1 Octodon degus | reverse complement strand
TTTACTAATTTTTCTCTAATGCAAAATTGGAAGTAGTATGCAAATTCTTAATACAGACAATGAAAATGTCAAATATTGTTGTTTAAGGAGACTCACAAGCGTAAATGCAGCCAAGTACGTTATTAGCTTCCACATTGCATTAGTCCAAATAAAAACATGTTTATTGTGTCCTGGGGAGGTTGGTTCATTATCAGTCCCTAAGAAAGAAATCTTACTCTTAACTGTTCAAAATATTTATCAGAACTTTAAAGTAATTATTTTTTTTGCTTAGGTAAGCACAGGGGCCAGGGTTCGATCCCTGGCACCACACACTGTGCCGGCCCTGCCCCTGAGCACTCTGAGCTAGCAATGGAGTCCAGGCCCTGGTGGCGTATACCTGTAATCCCAGCACTAGGGAGGCTGAAAACAGGAGGATTACCACTAGCACCAGCTGTGTAGTGAGACCCTGCACATAACAAACATACAAAAATAAAAACAAAAAAAACTAAAAAAAATCTTTAACTTTGGGTGTCAGATATTTTGTCTCAGCAAGAAGAGTAACTATGACAGCATTTGCTACTAGAGTGGTGGGATCATTGTGGTGACTGTACCAGATCACGTGGTCTAGGAAGCTCTGGGAATGGATTGCAGCAAGAATTTAGAAAGGCTTAAAGATGCCAGATGAGAAAGCAGCCCTGGAATGTGTGAGGCTGTACTTGATGGGAGATTCTGGTCAGAGCTCAGAAGGACAGACTGCTCATGGAAATACTACTGACAAAGATCAGGCTCAAGAGGTTTTGACTGAAGAAGGACTGAATTGGCTGTGGGGCTCCAGACCATGTGTATTATGCTTTGACAGAAAGTTTGTTTGATTTTTTTCTCATGTCCAATACTTTGCCTGAGACTTATTAAGGACAGTAGAATAATCTAGCAGAAGAAATTTCAGGGGAATCTTACACTGAAGTAGTAGCATGACTACCATTGTAGACTTTAGCTAGATTTATGTTGATATTCAAGAACAAAGAAACCAGCAGATTGATTTAAAATGTTTTAACTAGGGCCAAAAAGAAAGTGCCAGTAAAATTGCTGTCTGCAAGATGGAAGAGAAGAAAATTAATTGGTTTCTGAAAATATTAGTAAGAAAAAATCAAGTATTTTAATAGGGGACAATAGAAAAGATGGTCTGAAGACATCACAAGAACCAACAGGTCTCCAGTGTTTGCAGCCAAAATACTGCAAAAGTGAAAGACTTTGCTTTGAAAAGAAGGTACCCAGAGTACCATGTTGCAGGATGGTGGCAGCCTAGTGAAGTTGTTCTTCAGGACTTGGTTCAGGGGCACTGGACCTCTCTATCCAGGAGAAAAGGAAGCCTGAGTACTTCTCTGCTTGTTGAAGATCTTGGCATCATCTGTGTGGTGCCGGTTTTAGGTGTATGCAGAATACAAGAGTTGTGGTGTTGGACTGGCCAAATAGCTCAGCAGATTAAAGCACCTGCAAGGAGGTGCAGGGGCGAGGGGTTTGATCCCTGGACCTGTGGTACCAGCCCCCCCCCCCGCATGCTGAGATGGCAACTGAGATTGGGCGTGGTCACGTGTGCCTGTAATCCCAACTCTTGGGAGAATGTAAAACAGGCATATCACTATGAGTCCAATCTAGTAGTGAGACCCTGAACACCCTATAGACCCCTGGAAAAAATAGTTGTGGTATCAAGAGGACATCCACTCAAATTTCGGAACAAGGCCCAGGAGGCCAGGCAGTGTGTACCAGAGAGCAATATATAAATCTGTGAGTGAGTAGCCATGTGTACAATGGAGACCCTAAAAGTTTGGAGAACCCAGGAACATGGATTTTCTGGAGAAAACTACACAGAGTGAGATAGGATAACCTAGGAGGGCAGCCACAACAGTTAAAATCACAGGTAGTACCACAGGAGTAGATCTGCTCAAGTACAATGGAGTTTACATCTTGCCATAGATTGCATGAGATGTCAGGCCAAATTTTGCCATGCTGTTTTGAATTACTTCATTCCCATTCATTTCTATTATCTCTTTGTTATTTTTTGGACTAAAAAATGTCTATCTTGTACCACTGAATGTTGAACATGTTTAACTTCCTTTTCATTTGTATAGAGTTTTAGGCTAAGAGTTTGCCTTAAACCTCAGAGACTTTGGACATGGATTTTCTGCAATGCTGAAACTGTTAGGGATTTATCAACTCTTAGAGGTGAATGAAAAACCTTTTACCTAAAGGGTTATGCATTTTTATTTTGTCATTTTGTTCATTCATAACATGTCAAAGACCCTACATTCAAAATATCACATTCCTAGTCAGACATGGTGATGCAATCCCAGCAATGGGAGGTTGAGGCAAGAGGATTGCCACAAGTTTGAAGTAAGCCTGGGATACCTAATGAGTTCATCCCAAACTACATAGTGAGGCTTTGCCAAAAGAAAAAAGAGAAAGAAAGAAAGAAAGAAAGAAAGAAAGAAAGAAAGAAAGAAGAAAGAAAGAAAGAAAGAAAGAAAGAAAGAAAGAAAGAAAGAAAGAAGAAA
>NW_004524585.1:776638-779889 GCF_000260255.1 Octodon degus | reverse complement strand
AAAGAAAGAAAGAAAGAAAGAAAGAAAGAAAGAAGAAAGAAAGAAAGAAAGAAAGAAAGAAAGAAAGAAAGAAAGAAAGAAGAAAGAAAGAGAAAGAAAAAAGAAAGAGACAGAAAGCAAACACCAAAACAAGATGGTTGACTTTCCCCCATATTCTTGTATCACTTACTAATATTTAAAAATAGAAGGCAAGATTAGGAATCATTGCTTCCATCCCTGTAGTACTTTGTTTTCTTTTTTCTCATACAGATATATAGTTTGTTTAATTTTACTATAAACACTGTTTTCAATTTCCCTCTCAAGGAGTATATTTTGTTTTCATCAACAATGAAGGAAGTGCCAGCCAAATAGCTCAGTGTATTAAAGCTCTTACAAGCAAGTGCAGAGGCCAGGGATTTGATCCCCGGGCCTGACATACTGGTCCTGCCCCCAGGGTGCGCTGAGACAGCAATCGAGACTGAGCGTGGTGGCGTATGCCTGTAATCCCAGCTCTTGGAAGGCTGTAAACAGGTGGATCACTACAAGTCTGTTCTAGCAGTGAGAGCCTGGACATCCTTTCCTAAATAAATAAATAAATAAATAAAATAAAAACGAAGGAGATACCTCTTATCTCATAGTCAACCAAAGAATTTGTAGTCAAATTGTTGGGTTTTTACAAGTAATAAGTGTAAAGTAGATTTTCACTACTTTGTTTCATTTAGCTTTAATATTTGTAGCCTGATTTTAAATTAACTTTAAATTTTAAAATAATCCTAGACATATAGAAAATTTACAAACATAATTAGGCCAGTTTTACTTGCCTATCTGTGTAAAGTTAATGTCTAAATATACATGGCAAAATTGTCAATATGAGGAAATTAACTTTAGAATAGTGTGAGTAATTAAACTGTAGATTTTATCTAGATTTCACCATTGCTTACATGAATACCCAAATGGTTTATTTAACGTGCCTGAGCTATGATTGAAGGGCCATAGCTTTGTTATATATTTTTCTGTGAGGTCTTTTAAGTTAGTGTTTGTGTATTTTTTCTTATAGACTTATTCTTCCTTTGTTTGATTTGTAGGATGTAAGTACTTTTAGGAGTTCTATGTGTAATTTCATATACTATTTATTTTTACTTTTTCTTATGGATTTGTGGTTTATATCTTATAAAATTTTAATTTTATTTTAGTGTAGTCAAATTTACTGCATTTCAATTATTTACTTTTAGATTTTCAGGCATCTAGAGCATTTTGAATTTATCATTTCAAAAACAAGATGAGAATCTAGATTTATCCTCTTACTAATGACCAGCCATTGATGTTAGTATCATTGATTTGAAAAGTCCATCCTTTTCCCACTGATTTACAATTTGCAAGTTTTCTATTTTAACTTTTTATTTTGTAAAAATTAATACATATTTTCATAACCAAATAATAAGAAAATAATAATAGCCATTACACTTTCTATCATTATTCTCAAATTAATTAGCATGTGACTTAAGCCAAAAAGTCCCTGTAAAAAAAACAAACTGATAGTGACACAATTTTCTTTTTGTAAAATTTGATAAACCAGGTATAAAAATTATCTACATATTTAAGACTGTTATAGAATTTGTGTTTGTCCAATTTTTATATCAAAAATTACAAGAATTCAGAGATCAGGGTTCAATTCTTGGTACCACATGCTCCGCCAATCCCCCTCCTGGTGCACTGAGCTGGCCACCTAGTCCAGGATGGTGGTCACACCTGTAATCCCAGCGCAGGAGAGGCTGAAAACAGGAGGATCACTGCAAGTCGGAGCTGCATAGTGATACCCTGTACCAAATACATATATATTTTTTTAAATTACAAGAATTATGTTTTAAAATGGAAGAGACTACAATACATCAAATATCTTGTAAATAAGTCTTCCTCATGATTTGTTGCTCTGTGGCTATTTTTCTCATTTTTATTTACATTATTATTTAAGTCATTGTGTATGGTGTTGGCTTGTAAAAGCAGACACACAATGAGGAGACTAAAATCTGCATTAACTTAGGTGATCTGATAATATGCAAGCATTAAAGCATTTAATAACAGAGAGGCAAGCATCTCAGTTCTTGGGGGTCTGTGGATCCGGATAGATCATATGAAAAGCAGATCTATGGAATCCAGTGAGCAGTTTTATAGAGACCCTGCAAGGGGCCATAGCTCTTATCCCATATGGCCCTAAGACCCAGGAATTAAAGACCTGGCTCCTGGCTTGGAATCCCCAAGAGGAGGAGGGAGTCTGAGGAGTGGAGCCCGGTGGGTGTGGAGGGACCCTGGTTCCTTCTTTTCTTGCTCTCAGTCCACAGACTCCTTTTAGGGAATGAGGCCCAAAGCAATAAACTGTGAATGGTAACTTTTAGACCTATGATCCAAAGTAAACTTTTTCACTTAAAAATAAAAAAGGAGGAATACTATATTTATTGAAACATTATTGCATTTAATTTTAAAGTTAAAATTAAAGTGTCTTTATATGAATTTGAGAAATTCTTTATAGTTTTACCTCAACTGTATTTTGCATGTTTCTATTAATTTGCTACTCCTTCAGAGAGGGGAAAAGAACAAGCCACAGTTCTTCAAATCATCTGGAAGTAAAAATATTTTAAATTCTTATCACAGGAGAAATGCATTCTTAAAATTGTATGTAAAATAGATTGTGAGTTCCAATTTCTTTTCCTGAAATAAACAGCTGGAAGTTACCAATTCCATCTTTTTGCAATTTCTTGTTTTCACTACAAGAGAAAAACTGAATCATGATTCCTTAAACCACTCAGAAAACTAAGATTGCAGAACAAACCATCAGGAGAGACAAGCACATTGCATAGACACTTAGCAACTGAGGCTGAAAATGTTATACGAAACAGTTTTGAAGGACCACAAATTTGAAGTCTTTCCTTCCAAGAATCACACAAGATATTTATGGTATGTATAAAAAGAGACAACTTCTTAGCTATGGCTGGGAGAGGAGAAGGAGCAGGCAGGAGAGATGGAAAAGCAGAGGGAAGAGGAGGGGAAGAGGAGGGGAAGACAAGGAGAAGGAAATGGAGAAAGGAAAAGGAGGAGTGGGAGAAGAGGATGAGGAGAAAAAGAAGGAAGAAGAGAAGGAGGAAAAGGAGGAGGAGGAGGAAGAGGAGGGGAAGAAGAAGGAGAAGGAAATGGAGAAAGAAAAAGGAGAAATGGGAGAAGAGGATGAGGAGAAGGAGAAGGAGTCTTTCTTCCCTTCCTGAGGAGGACGAGAAGGA
>NW_004524585.1:752955-776367 GCF_000260255.1 Octodon degus | reverse complement strand
TCCTTAACTTTCCTTTTCATACAAAGTGTATAAAACATAAGTATCAGGACTCACGACAACTTAGATTGAATTATAAAGGACCTAGTTAAAGAGAGGAATAGTGAAAGAAATCATCACTCAAAAATACATGTGAAGGTCACATGCCCAAGACACAGTTCCACAAAAGAGAGATTAATCAGAAGTAAGAGATTGCTCTTCCTTCATGACTCTGTTCCACCACGCCAATAGGGGATGATAAATACAGAAGATTATGGACAAAGAAGCTACACAATCTGCCCTTTAAGGAAGGGTCAAGTGAGGGAACAAAAGCTAGGACACTACAAAACCGAGTTTAGAATGTGTCACACAGTCTAATGATAAATGCTAGAGAGAACTTTCTTCTCAAGAAGTATTTTAATGTGAAGGGTTTATATTTTATCATTTTGGTGTGTTCTGCTCTGAGAAAGTCCAGCTAACAAGATATGGTGGTGCATGCTGCCAATTCTAGAATTGTGGGAAACTGAGGAAGAAGGCTCCAAATTCAAACCTAGTTTGTGAAGCTTAGTAACTTTGGGAGAAGCAATCTTAAAAATAAAAAAAAAAAATCAAGGGACAGGGACATAACTCAGTGCAAAGAAACTGAATTCAACTTCCCATACCACAAGAAAAAGAATTAAAAAAAGAAACAATAAACTAAAGCATAAATGAAGATGTATGTAAATAAATCACTATTGTATATTCTAAGAATTTAACATTAATGACATATCTCAGAGTTTTTAAGTCTTGCTTCTGGCATATTTATTACTTCATTCAATTAGTTTATTAATTATACTTTTTAATTTGTACATGTTGACATTTCTTCTTGTGTGAATGATTCACAATTGTTATAAATGAGTGGGTAAAGCAGAGGAAACTAGGAATGACGCATTATATTCCAGCCATGGGCATCTCTATGGAAAAATTTGGCAAATTCATTATTTGTAATTCGCCAAACAGTTTGCTCAGGTCTGTAGTGTTTCATAATGAAAGTCCCTTCCAATTTCATGTGAATATGTCCACTCACTGTTTAAAGATAAAGATGGCTGCCACTGTGGTGATGGTTTCATATTTCCTTTGTGGTCTTGTTTGAGCACACTGACATTTGTCAGCAGTTTCCTGTGACTTCAGAGTTTCTTCTGTTGATATCTGAAAATCTGATTAGTCTCAAGAAATATTTCAAAGAATTAAACTTCGAGAAATAAAAATGAAAACCTTCTTTGGTCATAGCTTTTTATTTTCTTCCTTGAACCTGATAATTTTAATACTCATGTTCCTCAAATAATAGTTAAAAAGGTTCATTAGCATATTTCTCTTTTTAAAAAAATACTACAACATAGTAACTAAAATGAGTTATGTCTAAGATATAGCAGTAATGCCAGAATTGAGAAGGAAACTGCTATGTATAGTTGTCGTGTATGTGTGAGACACAAATATGTGTGACACACACACACACACACACACACCCCGAGATAGAGAGTGCATTAAAAATTCTTCACTTTAATATATGCTTATAAACTGTTCGCTAATGAAGCCAAGAGATCCTCAAATAGCAGGTAGATCTTTAGGGTAGGAATAAAATCAATTTAATAATATCACAAATATTTTCTTTAATTTTAAACTTTTTTCTATAACTTTGCATTTAAACATTTCATATGAAATTTAGAAAGTGATTTGAATTATAAAATTTGACATTTCCCTGCCAGCTCAGTTCAAAAAAATCGAGAGAAATGTTATCTCAAGTGACATTATTATTCAGCTCCCTGAAAATTTAGATTTGACTTCCGAGTTCTTTACTTCATCAAGCTTTTTCATGATCTATATGAAATATTTTTAAGGCTGCTATGGTCTGAATGTCCTTTAAAAGTCAAATATTGAATCTTAACTCCTACAGTGTGGAATTAACAGGTGGGGACTTTTAGAAAAAATAGTTACAGAGCTCTACCCTTCTAAGTGCATTAGTGGTTTCTACAGGGACTACAGAGAGCTAGTTTAAGCCTTTTGCTGCATTGCCGTGGCTGCTGCCATATGAAAATACCCTGAATATTGCCGTTTATGTAGTTTGGGGTTTCAGCAGACCCAAAATCTGGAGCCAACTTCATACTAGAATTCTTACTTTCCAAGAACTGTTACATTATTTTAACATGTATTCGGTTGTTATAGGATCTCACTATGCAGTTCAGACTCGTGGTGATTGTCCAGCTTTCAGCTTCCCCTTGCTGGATTACCAGCATACATCACAATGCCTGGACTCTGGCCAGCTCAGCCCACCCTGAGAGAGGGACTGGCATAGCATGTGGTGCCAGGAATTGAACTGTGATCCCTGGGCTTGCCTAAGCTTGCCTAAGCAGGTGCTTTAGTCTGCTGGGTCATCTTGCCACCCCCACTAGCACTTTTGATATTTTGTTACAGAAGCACAAGTAGAAGAAGACAAAAGTTTTCTAATTCCATGTTTGCATTCTTGCTCATTGCACAAATAGGCTGCCATGGAACCTCAGTTACTTTGCCCAAGAGAGTAGTCTTCTTTTGAAAGAAGACACAGAAAGAGTGCCAGGGTTTGCTGGATTGACAACTGGTGGTCGATATGTCAAAGCTGGACTCCTTTCATGGTGGGTCTTAGGGCTAAGATTAAAGTAATAACTCCCCCGGAGACATTATTTGATCTGCCACCTAACCTCCCCTTATGTCATTTCTCTTCTTATAAAACCAAGTTCCTTTTATTTTTACTAATCCATTAAGGAGATAAACTAAAACAGAAACTGATCAGTAACCCACGCTGCAATTCAGTGTATTGTTTTAATAACAATATTGTTATTACATAAAATATAGTTATTTAGATCATTTAATGCATTTCCCAGTTCAAATTCATGATTTTAATTCCAACTGGAGCGCTCCCTCAAAGGATTTCTTCTCTCTCAAAATATTCTAAAATGTTTCATGAATTTCTCACACTAATCTGTGAATCAAATGCACTAATTGGTGCTGTTCCTACATCTTTGCAGAACCATTATTGGGAGACCAACCCCTGAAATAGATTTCATTAAGTGTGGTTAAAATACTTTTACCAACACCATCAGCAGATTTCTATGTCAACTCACCTAGCTAAAATTTTCTCTAAGGAGAAACAGGCTATCTCTATCAATTATGTCATGTTTAGGTCAACAAAAAAGCCGCTGTGTCTGTGATTTTGCAAGGAGAAAATAGTTTACCTCATGCATTTTTACCTCAATTGCTCTCTGTTCTTGAAAATGTATGCATTTTTTTATTAATGTACCTAAACACCCTGTATTATTATCCTACGATACTGTAACAAATTATCACAAATTTAATGACTTTAAACAATAAAAATGCATTGCTAAAACCCTGCAAGTTGAAAATTAAAGATATGCCTCACTGGCTAAAGTCAAAGTGGAGACAAGGCAATATTTCTTTCTGGTCACTTTCATCTCTAGCGGCTCTCTAGTACATGACAATGTGACTTAAAGTTATAAAATTAAGTAAAATACTCTTACTAAGTACTACTGAAAAATTTAGCTCACAGATTTCAGGATAAATTCTTAGAAATTATTGAGCTAATGTATATTAAAAATTTCCTTCTGATTTATATCTCCAAGGCTTAAATGCCAAGTTGATAAAGGCAACTCCCAGGCAGCTGACCGATGTTGTCTAGGCATTTATGATAGTATTAAACTCTGGATTGAAACCTGAGGTATATTGTTTCATTGAATGCATTATGATTGATAGCTAGCTATGGTTGGAGGACACAAAACTGTAAGTAACTTTTAAAAAGACTGCATTGGGTGAGATTCATAAACTCAGAATTATCATTGGACAAATTTTGTACTGTATGCTGTATTTAGTATGTTTTATCACCTGTCAGATGTTGTTTAATTTTTCATTTTCTTCTGCCTTTTTTAAAGTAATACTACTATTTACAAGAATCATTACCAAAAATATAATAGAAGCTAGAATTTTAAATAATTATAAATAAAAATCTGTGTTTAAATCTTCAGAGTTCCTTAGAATGGAATAATATGTAGAAAAAATCATGTAGCTATAATAATGGTTTGAATGAAATATTTGAACATTTAGGTTAATGAAAGTAAAAGACAAATTATACAATTTGGCTCACCAAAAACTCTCTTCATGGTAAGATGTTAAGATTTTTGTTTTGAAATAATCCAAATCAATCTGGATATAAGATTATTGTAGGCCTACCAATGCAGAAATGTGACTAATAATTTATAATACGCTAATAGTGAAGTTTCCCTCAAAACTACAGGAGAAGGGAGATTGTATAAAAGAGAAGTCCTGGCATATTTTTACTGCTAAGGGCTAAGGACACAGAACATTTACACATTAAATAGTGCATAAATTTTAGTTTATGTACCTATTATAGCTGCTGTCGACAGGAAACAGGATGCACACAGTGTGAAACATGGCTTGCAGTGCCACTGGAGGCTTGTTTTCTGAAATTTACCAAGTTCGCTGCTACTAATAGCATGTCTTTTTTGAGTCTAGCATTGCAGTTTTGTTTACATAGCTAAACAATATATGGGGTCTTGAACATTTATCATGTACCTTACATAAATATTCATTGAATCCTTTGCCAAAACCTTTAACGTCTAAGTAGAGCATCTTAATTTTTATGGAATATAAAATAATTTTTAGAATAACTTTCTGATATGCCAAAATATTTTACATTAGTATTTCATGGATTATATGATATTTGTATTCGTGATGAAAATATTTCATGAATGGTTGCTTAAAAATCATGGGATTTGAGGAAAGATTTCATTTTTCTCTTTTGAAAGCTATGCTAAGATATAAAACGGATTTCAGCCCTGTTGAGTTAAACAGTGAGACAAAATTCTTTTATATTGGTTAAATAACATTTTTAATATTTAATTCTAGAAATGCAGTGACATTTTGGAAAATCATAGCTTCTAACCTCCTTGGTCCCTACATTCCTGGTTATTTGACTGAGGTCACAACGCTGCACTCTGCTCTGGCTTTGTCATTTCTTAAATGATAATAATAATAGTGCTTTTCTCAAAGGCTGTCATGAGGATTGAATGAGTTAATATAGGTAAAGCACTTAAAACATTGCCTGACACCTTATAAGTGCTCTTTGAGAAAAAAAAAGTATTAGCTCATTTATTATTGCAGGTGCTTAACTTACCAGGCACAGTAATGAGCTGGAATCTCAAAGGACAATAATTTGTGCTCATTGTTGTCTAAGAACTTACACTGTAGTCTGGGGTGATGGGTCTTACACAGATCACCTCCAATAAGGAGCGGGAATTCATACCATGAAATCTATTTTGAATGCTAGAAGTCAAGAAAATAGATTGCAATTAGAAAACAGCACAAGAGAAGACATGAAGGCCTGAAATAATATAGTGTGTGTAAGGCTTGAATCAGGCTAACTCTCCTAGTCCACATGCTGCTCATCAGCAGACTTACTGTTCTCAGCAGGTAGTTCAACTAGGCACTGAGCTGTCATTGGAAAACCTGGAATGTCGTAAAAGAGATAGAATAGGACAAAGTAATCTAGAAGAACCCTGGATATCTGGTGACACCCAAAATTTTACACCAGATCCTCAAGTTTTTCCACTATGATGCAAGACTGCCAGAGGAATTTGACCAGATGTTTATTAAATTTTTCCTGTTATGTAATTTTCCCTTTTCAGTCCCTATAGAAATGGATCACATCTGTTTGTTTCCCGCAGATGGACTTTTTGCCCACTGTCTGCACTGAGGCACAATAAATTCCATCCATGTTGCCTGTATACAGCTCTCTTGGCTGGTCTCTGGCTCCTGAATTCCTTAACGAAATACAAAGAAAAACAAATGAGAAGATTTCTATTTGGGGACAACTAGACTACATGCTAATGAGGACTCTACAAAGAGTTATATATAACTTATTTCTGAGTGGGAAGATAGAAGAGTTGGGTCTTCTGGATCAACATCCTACAAGCACACTCACACTATTTGTGGAAACTTTTTCTTTAAGCAATCTCTCTCCTGAATTTAAATTGTGTTTGCCCTTAGCCAACAAGCTTTCTTGGGGCTGTAATTAGTTCTCATAAAGGAGAAAGATAGACGAGGTGCTTACAGTGCAGTGTTGTCTTCAAAAACCATTCTCTATAACTGGAGGTTAATTAAGAGATTGGAGTTAGGCATGGGTGGTATGGACCAATTATGAACATACATTTAGAAGGGTTCTCTGTTTTTCAAAGGCATTTGATTCTATTGTCCCTGACATCAGAACTGAGAAGGGGAGGACTGGACATACAAGATAAATATGGAGAAGAAGAGGAAAGGTTATTCAGTGTTTTTTAGAGCATGTAGTGCTTGCAATTGATCTTATATTGTGGAAAATATCTTTCAAATGGCTTCAGTAGAATGCAAAGAGTTATAATTTACATTTTAGATGATTTTTCTTAGGCTGAAAACACATCTTTTCCTGGAAAATTCCATATATTTACTTATTTTGTTGAATGTGATTTAAAGATCAGTCTTGACTTGCACACAGAGATCTAGATTTAGGAAAAAAGAAAGATGGATTTTGGATTTAACATTATAATTTGTATAGCACTAAACTTAATGTTTAACAAATTACAAATAAATTTAAAGGCCAAGTAAACCATAGCACTTTTTAAAGCAGAAAGTAAATTTTGCGAATTAAAATTTCATCTGTCTCTATCATGCTCTTTCATACTGGATAAAAGTGCGAAGATATATTTCCTGTATTAATGAATGAGTATATTTTGTAGTCCGTGTTATGCATAATACTGATTAGAGAAAGAAACTAGACTTAAATTTTCATTTTAGCTTGTGTAACTTACTTTTCTCATTGCTGTGACAAACTACATTGCTCTCAAAGTTAAAAGAGGAAAAGTTTATTTAGCTCAATTTTTGTTGAGGTTTCAGTCCAAAATTGGCTGGCTTCAAGGTAAAGTGATGTATGAAAGAAAAGCAACTGTTTATGGCAGTGGAAGACACCAAAAGAAGCAGGACAGGGGGAAATGTCAAGCCTCTTCCTGTTCCTTATATTGCTTTTAGGCTGCCCATCCTACAGAGGGTATAGCACTCATACAGTCCATTCCAGCATTATAACTGTGAATCAATCGTGAATTCTAGATTCAGCTGTCTCTTTCTAAAAGCAAACACAAGACAAATGGGGCTTTGTGAGGACATCTAGACACACCCCATAACATAGTCATATACTAGTTTGGATACAAGTTGTAAGGTAAGACAGTTTAATAATATCCCTTCTTAATATATTCTTACTAGTATTCTATCAGTGGAGATGTCCCCCCCAAAACCTAAAATAAACACAAATTGCTGATTTCTGTTTTATCTAGCCTCAGTTAGAGAATTTCATATTGATTACATGTAAATAACTTTGTAGATTAAATCAAAGAGTTATTGCTTTGTAATTTTTTTCAAATGCTTTATTTGATTTAATGAGAAAAAGATAAAATAGCAATGAAAGAGTTTCAAAACAGGTTAGTAGGACAGTTATAATAATTAATACATTGCATATTGCTGTCTTCATAGTAGTTATTCAGAGGACAAGATGTAGACATGATATCTTGTCTAAACAATATTAGCACAAAACTTTCTTCTCATTGAACTAAGAAAAAGTAGCTGCATATCTATCATATATTGTATATACACCTAGTTATTTTTTCATTACAAAATGGTCCTTTATTTATATTCCCCTTTTTTGTTTTGTTTTGTCAGAGATGGGTTTTCCATTGCTGTTAGAGAAACTGTATTTGGTGAAGTGTTTAAAGAACCTTTTTGGGCCAGGGAGATAGCTCAGTAGAATAAGCACTTGCCTGGCAAGTACAAGGTCCTGAGTTCAATCCCCGGTACCACAAAAATAAATACATAAATAATACATAAATTAATAATAAAGGACCTTTTCATACTTGATGACAATCCAAATATTGTAGGTACTTGAATTCAGCAAAATCACTCAAGGAGCCACAGAGGAAACTGATCGATGATACATAGTGTGCCTAAGAAGAGTCAGCTAGAGAGAAAAAATTCTCTCAGGCTGTCACAGAGAGGAAATTGGTCAAGCAATGGTCGTAACTCATCCAGATGGCTGACACTGACAAAAGATCCACAAGTGCTGTACATGGTTCCAGGGTAAATCCTGAGGGGAATAGACTGACATTTTCAGATAGCAAAAGTTACATATTTAGTTATATAGGTCTTGCTTTAACTTGGTCTTAACCATCCAGCAGAAAGGTGTAACCAGGAGGTATAAAAAGTAAAGCTATATTAATATGCTGAGCTGTAAAAGGCTCAAGTCAACAACTTCAGACAATTGTCAGTTGTGTGGGTAACTCACTACTATTATGGACTATTGTAAATGATTTTGAAATATAGTAATATGTGACAAGTGTGAAAAATTTAATTTAGTATTTTGAACCTGTTTCAATATTCTGTTTAGCAGAACTGTCCATTTTCTAAATGTTTCATAAAAATTCTGCTTAGTAGTTTGTAATCTTAAATGCAAACTCTTTAATAGAAGAAGGGCTCACTCTGCATTTCCCGTTGGCATTTTTAATGTACACATTAACTAAATTGAATATATTCATTGAGTAGAGAAAATTTAAGTGAGGAATTCATACACAAATAATTCACAACAAAGCTGAACATGTTCATTAGCATATACTTAGGTATATAAGTCCAGTTATTTGGTTTCTTACATTGCATTAATTTTTATATACTTTCTGTTGTTTTTCTAGAAAAACAAGTCCTATTTTATTTAAATATTTGTATGTATGTTGTATTCATATGTATACTGGAGTAGCTCTTATTAAGATGTATGTAATATATGTCCATAGAATGGTACATACTATTGTTACTTAAGAATATAAATAATTTTAAGCTAATCTTAATAGTTTAATTTTTTTTTTTGTATTTTGAACAGGGTGCACAGGTTTAACAGGGTCTCACTGCATAGATCAGATTCATAGTGATCTTCCTGTTTACAGCCTCCCAAGTGCTGGGATTACAGGTGTGCTTCACCACGCCCAGTCTCAACTGCTGTCTCAGTGCCCTCTGTAGGTGGGGCCCACACAGCAGGCCTAGGGATCAAAATCCCAGCCTTTGCCTCTGTCTAAGCAGTCGCTTTAATTTGCTGAACTCTTTGGCCAGCCCTAAAATAAAAAATTCTAAGTAGGTGTTATTTTGTCTATTTCATTATTGAAAGCCATCTAAGAACTACACCTTGATCATGAAACATATTATTTCTTAAAATCCACTACTGTGGAAGGCGACATGAAGGTCTAAGTCTGTCTAGTCATCAATAACATTGCATGTTATTAAGGTGAAGATATAAGTACTATCAAATTGCTGGGATCCAGGCAGTGAAGCATGATCCTTAGCGTACTTATAATGTGATTGAACCACATCTCACCTTAGAACGTTCTTCTTTCATGCTCTCACGACAATGAACCACAAAAGCAAATTCAGTACTGCTTCTCTAAACAAAGGATATGTAAAGTAACATAAAAGTCCTCTTATACAAAAAATATATAAATACAAGTGTAGATTGTATTAGAAGTGTTTTTCTTCCATTAAAAAATAATTGTTTAAAAGGCTATAACATTTCCAAGGTACATAAATAAAACTATTAGCATTTACCAAAATTATGCCGTCCTGGTGATACAAAGGACAAATGAGTGCTCTCACCTTAAGATAGTCAAATGATTTTTAAAGTATTACTGATTATCTCTTCTTTATCATTACTGTGTAAATTAAAACTTGATACATAAGATAATAATTTTTATTTATTTTTTATTTTTTTCAGTACTGGGGATTGAACTTGGGACCTTATGCTTGCCAGGCAAGTGCTTATTCTACTGAGCTATCTCCCCAGCCCAAGAAAATAATTTTTATATAATATGCGCTTGATATTTACAGAGGATTCACTAGCTCACTCAGTTTTTGGGTTTTTTTTTGGTCACATTTTGTGAAAAATACCTCATTGCTTTTGGCTTAATATTTTAATGCAAGTGATTTTTTACTTTTAGTGGCAAGCTGGTAACCTCTAACATCTGGGTAGGGGCCGGCCAGATATCTCAGTGGTATAAAGCACCTGCTAGGCAAGCTTTGCAAGCACAGGAACCGTGGTTCCATCCCTGGTACCACATGTGGCACCAACCCCACTCCCAGGGCAGGCTGAGCTGACCACAAAAGAAGAAAAACTGCCTAGCCCTGGGTGATGCCCACTCAGATCAATATTTGAAGAGCTTGCTTTGATTTGCTCATAGTCTCCCAGTCAAACCATTCAAACCCCTCAGAAAAGTTTATTTATTCATTAGCTGCACTAATTGTGTAAAAGAGGTGAACACTTTATCGATAAATAGACCTTTATCACTACATATTTCTATGATGCTTCATTCCAGTATTATAATTGTTTTCAGACCAGGACACTGTCACCTGATTTTCTAGCTACAGCTCAATCAACCTGGGTAAGTGGAAAGAAGCTTCTGGAGTGGTTGAAAAAGAAAAGCAAGGACACTTTTTAGTCAACTGACTTGTCAACAAGGGGAGGTGCCCTGGGTTCTCTTTTATATTAGTTGAATAAATGAATAATATTGATTTACAAATATTTACACATATATAAAAATGAAAAGGATTTGAGCAAGAGAAGCATCGGTTGAGCACTTAAAACATGCATTCAATCATTTT
Source organism: Octodon degus (assembly GCF_000260255.1). Classification (NCBI taxonomy): domain Eukaryota; kingdom Metazoa; phylum Chordata; class Mammalia; order Rodentia; family Octodontidae; genus Octodon; species Octodon degus. Next base: position 765,630 of record NW_004524585.1, on the reverse strand, counting down.
TCATATGTTTTCATAGTTCATCTTCAAAAAAAAATTTGAAATAAAAGCCCAAGATTGGCCCTTCTAGTTTCAGGCAATGAAAATGTTACATAATCTGCTGTAAGATAATTAAAAAGTAAAGCAGGAAAGATTCCCGCTTTCATCTCCCCAATAATTGCTTAAATTCAAATCATAGGAAATAATTTTTGGTAGATAAACATATAAAATTTCTCATGTTACCAAAGGATATTTTCCTAAAGGCAATAATTTTAATTTTCTTCATTTTCTCCAAATCCCATACTATTCAGTACCATCTCATTTGTATCAATGAAATTACCAATTCTTTTTGCAAGACTAGCATATTTAAATGCAAGTTTAATGACTTGGAATTAAAAGATATTCATGAAAATTTCCTGAGGTATTTTTAAGATTGCATAATTCAGTTCAGATTCAGTTCTTTATGGATTTGTGAGAGGGTATCATAGTTACTAAGCTAAGCTCTGTTATTACAAAAACAAGATCTGTTCCTTCTCACCTTTATCGCACACTTTCAAAAATTACTCTTCTTAAAGAATGTCATTGCCAGCAAACGGTCCTAGCCTTTCCAAAGGCTTTGTGAAAAATGTTGAGGAAGCATACACACTACCTGGGTAAATCCTGCATGTAATGAGTAAGTGTAAAATTGTACAATTGCTTCTTACTACTCTCACAAAAATCTAATAGCTGCTTGTAACATCCCGTTTTGATGTTTACAGATCCTGCCAAAGATTGCCCAAATAACCTCTCAAGTTCTGGAGTTTGTACTGTATTTATTGATTCTAAGAACTTTAATCCTACCAATAAAATTCCTTTATATTAGAAAATCACTGAAAACAATCTTTAAAGCAGTTCTGAAGATCATAAGGAACGTTGGTACAGATTTGATACCATATTTTATGCAAAATTTAAGTGATACTATTTACTCTAGATATTTACCAAACATATAACCTCTAAAAACTAAATTTTCCAATGCCTTTCAACATTATATATAAATTAATCATTTCATGGAAAATCTTTCGGTGTTCCTAATAAATATAATGTCCACAAAAAATATTTTCCTAAAGACATCCAGCACTTAGTCAATATTTTAAAAATTAAAGTTAAAGACAGATTTGAGAAAGAATAATAGATACCAAAAATGACTATATCTCTACTATCTTTTACACACAATTAATTTACCTTTTGGTATTACTTTTTTTTGTTTTTTTTTTCAGAACCAGGGATTGAACTCAGGCCCTTGCGCTTTCCAGCGAAGCGCTTTCCAGGGAAGCGCTTATTCCACTGAGCCATCTCCCTGGCCCTTTGGTAGTACTTTTGAGATATTGATTTTCATCCTGGAACACTGTAAATTACAAGTTATAGCATACTATAAACAAGATAAGCTATATAATTTGTGAAGTTCAGAGTAAAATAAAGATAAAAGATTTTCTATTAAAAATGATTAAGAATTCAAGATGATAACATCAGAGCATAAAGCCAAATTCCTGCTACTTCTAAGTACTGGATTCTTGTCAACTGTACAAGTCCTATGCCTTGGAAGGTAGACCTAGATATTAAGCTTCTGATATTTTATTTTTATCATGTTTTTTCTTGTTAATAATTTGTATTCTAGGCCTCCTATACATAATTGTATTACAAAAGTACCTATATTTATTCTGTTCACAAATAAAGAATTAAATTAATATAGAACAAAATTCTTCCATACATTTTACTTTTAGGGATCTTTGTAATACACTTCACAATAAATACTCTCATTTTCCTTTATACTTGGTAGTATGAGGAACTAAAACAATGCTATTATGCTTTATCAAAATTGTTTTGAGCTTTACTACTTTATTTTTTATTATTAATTTTACTGAGAAACAAATAGCAATGAGACAGTTTCAAAACAGGTCAGTAGGAGAGTCACAATACTTAATACATTTATTGTCTTTGTAATGTTTACTCATAGTACAAGATGCAGATGTAATATCCTCTCCAAACACTGTTAGGACAAATTTCTCTTTTCATTGAATTAAAAGAAAGTCGCTATATATCTATCCTAACTATTTGAATATACAGATACAAAATGTACCTCTTTTTTTAGTTTAGTTTTGTCAGAGATAGGTACTCCATTTCTATTTAAATGTTGGTTAAGTGCCGGATGCCTTTAGGAAAATGCCTTTTTTCTTGCATTTTATTAGTGAATCTCTAAGACTGTCCATGAAATTAATAGGTCATTTTCTTTTATTGTAGGCTGACTATATGGAGGTTTTCTGTCTGTATATGTCTGATACACATAATAAAGACTGTAACTCTTGATCTCAATTTGTTCTTATCTAGAGAGTTTTCAAGTATGTTTTTCATATTCTAGAATACATGAAGATTATTTGCATGATTTATTGCAATCTCACCATTCTTGGCAATTGATTGCTTCTTGCATATTTAGTATAATCTAAAGCATAATAGAAAATTTAAGCATATTTAAAATTAAAACATTATTTTCACATAATTGAAAAATGTGAAAATAATTCATATTGTATCCATTCTTAGTTGTTAAATTATTATATTAAGATATGCTTTCATATTTTTCTTTAAAATTTAGAAAGCATATTATACCTATTTGTGCACATCTTCCTTACCAATAGTATTGTAGGAGCATCTTTTTAGATCAATAAGTGTAGTTTTATATAACTTTAATTATTGTATGTCAGTCTGTTAGACAGTGGTGGTGGAACTTATAGTTCATCTCTTGTTTTTAAAGAGAGAAAGGAAAGAAAGGACCTGGGCTCCTTATTTTCTACTGCTTCTCTCTGTCTCTGTCTCTGTCTCGCTCTTGCTCTCGCTCTAGCTCTTGCTCTCTCACTCGCTTGTTCTCTGTCTCTGTCTCTCTCTGTCTCTCTCTGTCTCTCTCTGTCTCTCTCTGTCTCTCTGTCTCTCTCTCTTGCAGTACCAGGGATTGAACTCAGGACTTCGCACTTGCCAGGCAGGCACTTATGCCACGGAGGTAGATCCCCGCCATTCCTCAATCTATTTCATCAAGGTACTCTTTTGTATTTTGTTTCAGCTCTACCTTTGTCTTTGCAATTACTATTTAGTTTATAAGAAAGCCATTGTATGATTTATAAACTTCAATTGGCTTTGGATATAATGGCACGTACACCTAAAAGTTCTGGGCACATTTTACCCCACCGTTGCTCAGTTCTTCCTGGACCCCTATCATTTTCACTGGCTCCACGAGCAGGTCCAAGCTGGAGTCACTATTTAAAACCACTTTGCGCTTTCTTTAATTCCAGCCTCTGCAAATGTCTAGCCTGGCTCTTTTAGTCATTAATCACGAAAGCCTTCCTGGCTGCAAGTCAGCTGCTTCCAGTGATATCTATGTCTTTATCTTCTGTGCCCTATGTGACCCATAAAGTGAATTCATAAATGCTGTATGCCCTGCATTTTGTAGTCTTCTTTCTGCACATGTCTTCCATAGATGATCAAATCTATCTTCAGTGTTGTTACTGTGTTACAGGTAAATTTCTATCAGCTTTCTGGGATGTTGACGTACTTCCCATGCCAATGTGAACTGAATTTTGCTTATGCCACATGAATAATACACTGTAAAATCTATTCAAGTTTATGAAAATTCAAACAGAATTGTTTTCATGATGAAGAAAAAGCTCATGTAAATATTACCTTCTATGTAATAATTTATTAATTTCTTTATTAATACAGTTTATTAAGAGTTTTACAATTAAGTATTATTGGAATTTTATTGTAATATGACAGAAATCAGCACCTTCCTTTTCCTTCTGTTTAAATTATTTATTAATAATTTGTTTACTCATTTAATAAGTCTATCAGGCTCATTCTCTATAGCTACATTAATAAATAATAAATAATACAAACAATAATATATTGATAAATATTTATTAATTTTAGTTATAATAGACTAAAATTAATAAACACCACTTATCAGTAGAAAATAATCAGATGGGAAAAATGTTCTCACTTTATAAGACACAAATAGAAAGTAAAATATATAACTTTACATAATAAAAAAATCTTGTTAAAATTTATTGGGAAAATGTAGTGCTTTACTTCAGATTGGCAGGAAATGACTTTTAGGAGTTGATATCTGACTTTTGTATCTGACAAGGTCAGTCAAATCCCCTCAGGATTTACCCTGAAACCCTGTACCACAGTTACATTTCTTGTTATATACGTCTTGCTTTATCGTGGTCTTAACCATCCAGCAGAAATGTATAAAAATGAGCTATAAAAAGCAAAGCTATATTAATATGCTGAGCTATAAAAGGTTCAAGTCAATAACCTCTGACATTGCCAGTCTTATGGATAACCCACTACTATTATAGACTACTGGACTCTATTGGAGAATTTTGCTGAATTCACGCAACTACAATACTTAAATGGCAATGGAATACCCATCTCTAATAAAAGTAAACAAAAAGGGGGATATAAATGCAGGACAATTTTGTATCTGTATATACAAAATAGGATAGATATACAGCTTTCTCTTAATTCAATGAGAAGAAAGATTTGTATTAATAGTGTTTACACAAGATACCATGTCTGCATCTTGTACTATGAATAACTACTAAGAAGATAACACTATACAATATATTAATTATTGTAACTGTCCTGTCTACCTCTTTGGAAACTGTCTCATTGCTATTTGTTTCTCATTAAAATTAATGTTCTAAAAAAGAGTTGATATCTGAGAAACTAGCCAGGTACATATCTAGGTAGATGACCATACAGAGCGAGAAACCACTACAAAGATCCAGAAATGATTATAATAATAATGCTAAAGTTCACTAATCCTAGTTCACCATAAACTATACAAGAAGAATGAATAAGTTTCAAATAGTGAAATATTACCAAAACAGGACACAGAGATACGTATTGAGTTGTTGGAAAAATTTTGGGGAAGCTTTCTTGGCACAGGATTCCCACACACCTTAATTTGTACCTTTATGTATTTTTTGCTAAACTGAACAAACAAAAGTAAAATGCAGAAAGACATAGCTGTATATTATTATGTAAGGTAAAGGATTAGAATTTAGGCTGACTTTGGATTAATCAAAATTTTCTGAGTAGATGTTATCAAATCATGCCATCTCTTCAAACAAAATTTGGTTGTTTATGTTGCAGTTGTTATAGTGTTGCCTTTGAGAGAAATATATGAGAAAAATTAAGTGGCATGTAGATCCTAAGAGTACTCTCCCATTAGCAGCCAATAATCAAAATGACACTTACTTACTGCATTCACAAGACACTGAATTTTCCCAACACTAATAGGAGTTTGAGAAAACTCTGTGTGTTGACTAACGTCTTTGAGACCCTGAGCAGAGGATCCACCAAGACTGCCCAGACCCTGACTGACAATGTCTATAAAATGATAAATCTGTACTTCCTAAGCTACTGAGTTTGTGATAATTTTAAAGAGAGTAATGAAAAGTGAGATATAGTATGGCCATTGATAGTTAAGAGTTATTTTCTCAAAAAGTAATTGACTTAATGAACATTATGTGTAAAATGCTCCTGACAAACTACAGTAAGAAAAGCAAAAGCTAAACTGCCTCCAAAAAATATTGAGACAAGAGGTTTTCTTATTTTGTCCACAACTTACATTGTCTTATCCTAACTGATATACTTTTGACCACAAAGGAAAGAGACTAAATAATAAAATGTCATTTACATTGCTTTAAGGCCTTTGTTTAGGTGGTAGGGAAACTTAATAGACACCAGAAGGATACTTTTCTATATGGTAATAGAAGAAAAATACGATTGAACAGTCAAATATGAAAAAAATCAATGGATGTAATTTATCTTTTGATCTCCTAAATTTAGGGAAAATATTATGTTTATATTGTAAACTGGTTTATTTGACTTAATTTGTGATGCACAAAGAGTAGACATACTCAGAAAATAATCTGTCACATTATAAACAGAAATGAAATACCCTGAGAAGCATCCAAAGGATGTCAGGAATTGTAGGGTTAGTGAAAGCAATTTACTTTGAATTCTAGCTAAAAATAATATTGAAAAATTCTTCAACAAAGATTGATCAAAACTCATTCATAGAACATGAATACAATGATGGGTTTTGCTCTCTTATTCATCACTGAAAACTATGGATTAAGGTGATATGAGTTAAATCCATTTGAATGCACAAAATTGCTCAGGGAAAAGACTTAGGACATGAAAGGTATAATTCTCCCATGGAGTCTGAGGCTATTACTGTATTTATGTACGTGGTTGCTGAAGTCTGATGCTTTGACTTTTGTTTTTTCACTTTACAAAGATAATGAAATCAACTTGCCTTGGGTAGAAAATATGCTTTGAATTTTGAAGTTTGATCTTTATGGAATGTTTGATTTGGCTTTGTGCTATCCCATGCTTGGTAGTGGCAGTGAGCTGTACCTGCTATTCAGTCGTGCACCTTCAAGGGTAAACAACTGCTTCTTTACATTGTATTGCTGAGATCTAGTGTTTATCAGGTTGGATATTAAATGAATTTTGTTTTACAATATTTATCATGCATGTTGGAATGAGAGATAACCCTGTTCTAATTTCAAGAAAAAAATAATTTATATAGTTTAAATTATATAGAGACATATTTCAAAATTGCCTCTTCCTGTAGCTCATGGCATATGGGGCTGCATACAATTAAATAGACATGAAGCTGTATTTTTGGAAGAGTTCTATTGCCAAGAGAACCCTGATCCTAACCTAGAAGCATTTGTAACTATTTGAAACTCAACTCGGCTTACTGACATCACAGAGATCAGAAAGGAGACTGAGAAAGTGGATTAAGCCCTAAGGAAATCAGAGTCTTTAGTGCCTAGTCCAAGTGTGGTAGAAGAATCAAACAAGGAATATGTGCCGGTGATTGTTTTGGTTTCAAGGTATCCCCCAAAGTTTGTGTGCTGACACTCAATCACCAAATGCATATGTTAGTGGTATTTGGATGTGGAATTACTTGAACATAAGGGCTCTGTCTTTCCGCGAACTAATCATGAATTATCAAGAAAGGGATATTTGTTTTAATAAAAGTGATTTTTGTTCTGCCACTTGTGCTGTGTCTCACTTGTGCTACCTTCTGGCATGTCTTCATGGAGCAAAGAGTCCCTTAGTAGTCAGTTTTCATGCTCTTGGATTTCTCAGTTTCCAGAACCATGAGCTAAGTAAAGCTCTGTTTTGTATAAATTACCAATTTCATGATATTCAATTGCAACAGAAACAAAAAATGGAACAGATAGAGGCATAGCTAAAAGTGATAATTTTCAGAGACCATTACTTCCCAAGAGTAAAACCAGGGCCTAATTGATATGAATTAACTATAACCATTATAGATCTAGGGGCTCTGTGTGTCTTTAGCTTTTGTGATGAGCTAGTCTCCATATCAGGCTTCACACTAGACATATGGTGCCAGCTAGCGCTACACAACTTTAGATTTTGATTACTGAGATTTAGGAGCCACTTGTTACCACAATATAGCTACCCACTCTGATTGTCACAAATATGAAGGCTCATTAATTATAACTACTCTAATAATTGGAATGGTTTCCTTGGTCAGGCAATATTCCCAGAGGCCTAGAGCACCTGTGATCCAGGGGCTCTGTGAGTCTAGCTTTTGTGATGAGCTTGTCTCCGTATCAGGCCCCATATTAGACATGTGGTGCCAGCTAGAGATACACAACTTTAGATTTTGATTACTGAGATTTAGGAGCCATTTGTTACCACAATATAACGAGGCACTCTGATTGACACCAAAAGGAAAGCTCATTTGCTGCTTCACATGCATCTGATAGTGAAAGATATAAGGGAATCTAAAATGTTATCTAGAATCCTTTGAAAACTAGAAGAGAAAATCTTAATATTTAATTTTAAATTGTTTTCACAAGAAATTATTATCATATTCTTCAAAGTTATACAGTGAAATATCTCTTAAATATTACTGCATGTAAATGAAGGAGAAGTTACTAGTGCCAGAATTCATATAGAAACAGCCTGTTGATGTAAATGATTCTATTTATAATGTCAAGAAAGATTAGCTTAAATATTCCATTTTAACTGCAATATAAGTTCAAGTACTGAAAGTAAAAATTATGTTCTGAATGAATTTACCTATGAATTAAGTCTACTATTCATAGGAAATGTTCCAGCAATTTATTAAAAATCACATGAATATTCATTCTAAGTTTGCTTAGCAAATCCTTAATTGTGCCAATACACTTATGATAATTTGATTGTGATGAAGAAGTTACACAGCATCATTTTATTTGTCACCAGAGAAATCTATGTTTGTCTCATCAAGAAGTTTCAAAGCAACAATAATTTTGAGAAATTTAACATGAATGTAAGATAATGGTAGAATTGACATATTTTTTTGGGACTCTACAGGCTCATCTTTTTAAAAATGTTTTTCCATAATTTTATTGAGAAACAAATAGCAATAAGACAGTTTCAAACCAAATTGGTAGGACAGTTTCAATAATTAACACATTGCATACATTCTTCCTAGTGGTTAATTGCCGTACAACATGTGGACATGATATCCTATTTACAAACACCATTAGAACAAATCCCTCCATTCATTAAGAGAATGTAACTATATATCTATCCTAACCACTTTGAATACACAGATACAAAATGGACATTCATCTGTATACCCTTTTTTGGTTAAGTTCCATTATTTGAATATTATAGGCGTGTAAACTCAGCAAAATATTCTAAAAGAGTCCAGTAGCCCATAATAGTATTGGGTCTTCTGCTTGACTGGCAATGTCAGAAATTGTTGACCTGAGTCCCCTACAGCTCAACATAACAGCATGGCTTTACTTCTTATATTTCGTTTTTGTACTTTTCTGCTGGATGGTTAAGACCAAGGTAAAACAGGACCTATGCAACAAGAGTTGTAGCTTTTGGGTCTGATATGGTCAGTGAAATCCCCTCAGGATTTATCCTGAGATCCTGTACCTCAGATTGTAGAACCTTTGTCAGTGTCAGCCATGTGGATGATTCATGGCCATTGCTTGGCCAATGTGCTCTCTGTGAAAGCTTGAGAGAATGTTTTCTCTCCATGTGACTCTCCTTAGGCACACTTTACATCATTGATCACTTTCCTCTTTGGCCCCATAATCTCCTCGATCAGAAAATTTGGGACAATACTGAGTTACATGATATTACAGTACAAGTTCTCATACGTCCTGAGTCTTAATTGACCTTAGAAGGCTAGGGCCAATACAGGCTCATCTTGAGCTCAACATGTAGCCCAGGTTAGCACCCAAGTCATGTTGACCTTTCTGCCTCAGTCTCCCAAGTGCTGGGATTATAGTGCACATGCGTCACCATGCCAGATCACTCAAATAACACATTTGTGCAAAGAGTGATATCTACCTCACTGTAATTTTTACAAGAATCTCATTTTAATGGTTTGATTTTTAAATGTCTGATTTTAAAACAGTACTATCTATTATGTTGCAACTTAAAGTTCTTTAATGAAGGAATTATTTTTACAAGATGTATCTGTCATTTTCTGGCTTGGTGATCTAAGAAGGCAACTTAATCTTTTTTTGTTTTCATCATTTAAACCTTTGCAAATGGAATAATAACTCATAAAGTTGTTACAACTTGTAAGCAATTTTTTCCTAGATATGGTTGGCATTTATTTAAGGAAAAAAGTCCAGTGAAATGATTGGTAGCATTAGCTCAATGTAGCAGGATCTGTGATAGTAATGGGTGGTTTGATACAAGAGAGGTGGAAGCAAGTGTAAACTAAAGTGCCAGTGTCTGATGGAAATCCACAGAGGGTGAGACGCCCACATGCTGAATTCCAATTGCACCTCTGAACACACATGGGAACACAGTGAGCTCCTTAGATACATTTTCAAGCTTCAAAGTGAAGGATCCTAGAGAGGACTAAATGCACCCAAGGTTTGTTTTACATTAGCTATAATGGAAAATGTGGGTGGGCCTGATAGATTTAGAATGATGGAAGAACAAAATAAAACAAGGAAAAGCGCAGAGAGAGATGGTTATTGAGCAGAGATGGTAAGGGAAGAGGGAGGATAAGATCATTTAAACCACACTGAGGCTGACTTCTTGTCTTCATACTTTTTTTCACCTACTGTGGAATCAGTGATAACTTATTTGCTTGAAATCATCAACTAAGGTGATCTGTGAGACTGTAGGATCTACTGAGAGATGGATTTGTTTTGGTAGACTGTATCTATAAAAAAAGAAGGCATGTACATGTACCCATACAATGTAAGGAATGTGAAATGATACACTGAAAATGTGTTTTAATAATTTTTTAATCAGGGTAAAATAAAAGTAATACACAGTGTTTTGTCACAGAAGAGTCCAGATCAAAGATGATTCTGATGAAACATGAACTATGTGGACGGAAAGGTAACAGAATTACTTCAAAGGATGCCATGTTTATTTTCTTGTTTCAGTGAAAGTTGTAGATTTACTTGGAGAGAGATCTATGATGATCAAATATTTGATGGGAAAATTAAATAACCACCTAAGAGGTTTCTTCTTCCACTTTGAAAGAGGGATATTGATGACAACAATATAACCAATTATAGTGCCAGGATCCTGACATATGGAGTATAATGTGAAACTGGTTGGAATATTCTATGCAAGGAGGTTAAGAATCAAGAGTGCTCTAAGCCTTTTACTTAAGGGAGGAGTTATGGTGGGTAACCATTTATTTTTGTAAAAAGGAAGCTCTTATAGTTATGCAAATTGTTGAATAATACAGAGAAAGATGGTGGTGAAAAAGAGTAAAGTGCCCAGAATTAAATGAAATTTAAAAAAAATTAAGAGTGCATTTTATTCAAATGAATGATATAAATAAATTCAGGATAGGAGAACGAAATTAGAGTGATTTTAAAGTTAAATTCAATAATAACTATTGAGATGAAGAGGTTAGGCTTCTGAAGAAAGCTCTCAGGAGTTACCACTTAGATTATTCACACCTGGCCTTTTTTTTTTCCCAGAACCAGGGATTGAACTCAGGCCCTGTGCTTGCCAGGGAAGCACTTATTCCACTGAGCCATCTCCCCGGCCCCACATACCTGATCTTACCAAGGTATAAATATCTGCACGTGACCCTTGCTAACGTGTTTAACCTCTGCAAGTGTTAGTGTTTTTCACCAATACAATTAGAATACACATATTACTTGTTTTATAAAATTGTCATGAAATTTAAATTTCTTAAAATGTGTTATCCAAAACTATAAAATTTTCTTTATATAGGCAGTAAAAAAAAACTTGGAAATATCATCCAATGTATTTTCTTTTCTATGTTTGTGCAGGGGGTGAGTAGGGGCAACAACAGTCATTTAAGAAAGTTAAACCAAGAGAGAATGTGAAGGATAGAGAAAAAACTACCTGGAACATGTAAACTTTTGTAAGTATAGTAAGGAATTTAACCTTGTCCAATGAACAATGGTGTCTTTGCATTTGGATCTTGGAGTGAGTGCTATGCCCTTAGGATGTCATACTTAGGCATGTTTTTGTTTACCTTGAGATCATAGATCATAACATACAATCTAAAATTCTGATATATTGAGGGCAGCATGGATCATGTAGTGTCACTTCAACCTTTATGAAGTCAGGAAACTAAAATTAGCTACACAAAGCAATCTGTCATGTCTATGAGGCCAACTCCTGATAGACTATGAACAGGGCCAGGGATGTATCTCAGCTGCCTAAGCACCTGCCTTGCAAGCTCAAAGTCCTGAGTTTGATCCCTGGTACAAAAAAGGAGACTATAGACAATAGGCTCAGAAAAACTTAAATGGTCAGTAATATTCTGTGCATCCTGTCTTACACCATCACTGAAAACACTGATGTTGTCTGTGACTCCACTGCAAAACCATAACTGGAAATCCAAGCATGAGATTGCTCTAGGACCTGTCTTATACTGTTGCTCCTGTGATTGATTTTAATCCATGCACCTCTCCTTAGTTGTGGATCTCACAGCTCAGAATATTCTGAGTCCTTCCAGTAGATTATTAGTCATGGACTCACCCTAAGATCTTTAAGCTTGCAATTGGCTCAAAACGAATATGTTTTGAATATCTGTTTTTGTTTTTGTTTTTGTTTTTTAAGCAGTGAATGAACCCAGGACATTGCACTTGCTAGGCAGGCACCTATGCACTGAGCCATCTCGCTGGCCCTAAATACTGTTTTTTATGTCACAGTTTTTAGCAATGGTTTTTTTTTTTTTTTTTTGCCTTGGTGGCGGATAAGTAGTATTTTGTTCATTTGGTTATTTTATAATTACAAGTAAGCAAACAGGAAAAGCAAACAGAAGAAACTGCCTAGAACAAAGAAGACTTTGCCTGGTTTATAGGCTTTAGATTAGACACTAGATATTTTAGATTTACAAAATAAAATCTAAGTTTTCAAGAATATAGGAAAAGGGCTGGGGAGATAGCTCAGCAGCATAAACACCCATCTGGTCAATGCAAGGTTTTGAGTTTGTTCACTTGTACCAAGAAAAAAAAAAAAGAAGAAAGAAGAAAGAAATAAAGAAAGAAAGAAAGAAAGAAAGAAAGAGAAAGAAAGAAAGAAAGAAAGAAAGAAAGAAAGAAAGAAAGAAAAAAGAAAGAAAGAAAGAAAGAAAGAAAGAAAGAAAGAAAGAAA
>NW_004524585.1:739429-752855 GCF_000260255.1 Octodon degus | reverse complement strand
GAAAGAAAGAAAGAAAGAAAGAAAGAAAGAAAGAAAGAAAGAAAACAAAACAAACAATATGGGAATAGTTCTTTCGGTTTCTCGTATTGAAGTCTCACTTTGACACCCACATATACCAATGCTCTTCGTGTCAGTGTCACTGGGGTCTGCTTACCAAAGGCGAAGTCTTCCCATTAGGTTTTATTCCCTAGAGCTCTTTCTTTCCCTCATTTCTCACAACAGCCCCAACAGAAAGTTATGCTGACTATATTTCCATAATGTATCTTCCAGTGTTCATATTATATGTTGTTCCATCAACTTCACTTTCAGCGAAAAATCTCAATTTTTTTTTCTACAAAAGTTCAAAAAACTTCCCAGCTCATACCATTCTCATTTTGCTTTCCAATAATCTACTAAATTTAAGGTCCTTTGAGAAAGGTTTAAAGACATTGGGGAAGGAAACATTCCTGATAAATCCAAACTCAGGGAGTCTTTAAGTTAAAACTATTTTGAACTTAATATTAACATGTTACTTGTCTTTTTTACTTTGTGCACTTTACACAGATGGTGTGAAAACAATGATGAATAAACAGCTGGTGTCTTAGCATAAATTAGGGCTGCAGGACAAAACTGCATGAGTTATTATATTTGTTACCACATCATATCCAGGGACAAAAGAGACTAGTTTAAAAATGTGCCCTATAAACCAGAAAAAAAACTTACTAAGTTTTAAAAACATCAACCTACACATGCATGTCCTTTACATATGCCATGTAACCAAATTGGAAATACATATAGAGTACTTTTGCTATATATAAAGATGGAACCATGGCTTTAAAAAAGGACTTTAAGTTGTTCATTTTGTGGCAAAAATGAGTTGCTTCGTACATATTGAATGCTGTAAGTACTTGAATTAGTGACAGAAAAAGATTAGTTATTTAGATGCAGGTATTTTTTAATGCAACAAATGAGTCTGTAATTTTAAGGAGAACCACTTACAGTACTTTTATCTGGCAGTGAAATTTAAAATTCCAGAGAAAAGTAAAAAAAAATTGAAAAACTTGAGTACACCATGGTAAATATAACAAATCCTCATTCTTGAACACTTTTTGATAAAAATCACTGGCAATGTTATCATATGTGATTTCTTTCACAGTACCAAGGATTGAACTCGGGACCTTGCGCTTGCCAGACAAGCACTTATTCTACTGAACTAACTCCCTGGCCCACACATATTTGATTTTTAAAAAATTTCAAATGTAGTATGTCCACATGGGAAACCCCTTTATCCAAATATTTTTTTAGTGAATAATGTTCGTGTTAAAAAAGCATATACAGGTAGAATTTCTCTTCAAAATTCAAGCTAGATTGAGAAATTTTGTAAAAACAAAATGATACCTCCTACCTTTCCTTTGTTACCTAGGAATGCTTTTGATATTCTGGGTCTCCTCTGGTTACAGATGAATTTGAAGAAATTTTTCTCTGTCTCTGTATACTAATGGTTTTTAATTGGGATTACATTGAATTTCCATAATAATTTTGAGACTATACTCATTTTCACAAATTGGCTCTTCCTACACAAGAACATAGAATATCTTTCCAGTTTCTCAAATCTTCTTCAGTCTTTTTTCTCAAAGTACCATAATTTTCACTGTATAAATCTTTAACTTTTTTGTGATATTGATTCCTAAATATTTTAATTTTTTGGATGTTATTGTGAAAGGCATGGTTTGTCTAATTTCTTTCTCAGTGTGTTCATTGTTTGTGTACAAAAATGCTACTGATTTTGGGGTGTTGACTTTATGTCTTGTTACACTACTGTTTTTGGTTATTAAATCTACAAAAATCTTGGTGGAGTTTTTGGTGTACTCTATGTAGAGTATTGTGTCATCTGCAAATAATAGGAAGGCAGGAGGTATCAAAATCATTATCTGAAGTTATACTATAAAGCTATTGTGATAAAATCAGCATAGTACTGGCATAAAGACACACCCAAGGATCTATGGAACAAGTTAGATGACACAGATGTAATTACAAACACACTCAGCCACCTTATATTGGACAATGGTTCCAAACATATTCACTGGAAGAAGTATAGATTCTTTAATAAGTGGTCTTGGGGAAAAAACTGACTTTCCACATGCTGAAGGCTAAAATTAGACTGATATCCATCACCATGCACTAAAATAGAATCAAAATGGATCAAAGATGTAAACAATAAAACAGAAACACTAGATCTTCTGGAAGAAAATGTAAGTAGAAATCTTTAAGACATAGGAGTAGATAGAATTCATGAACAAAAACCAAACTGCACAGGAAATACTTCAAAGAATCAACAACTGGGATCTCAATCTTTTGGAAAAGATTCTGCACTTCAAGGAAAATCTCCAACACAGTAAAAAGAAACCCCACAAACTGAAAAAAATTATACCCTATTATCCCTCTGACAAAGGCTTTCTATCTTGAAAATATGAAGAATCTAAAAAGTTAGCATCCCCCAAATCCAAAGACCAATCCAAAAATGGGCATGTGGGATGAATACACATTTTTCAGATGAAGAAATACAAATGACAAGAAAAGTTTTGAAAAAATGTATAATATCATTAGTCATTTAAGAAATTCAAATTAAAACAACACTGAGATTCCATCTCACCTCAGAAATAATGGATGTCATCAACAAGTCAAACAGTAACAAATGCTGAAGGGGTTGTGGGGAAAAATGGAATCATTCTCCACTGTTGCTAGGAGTACAGACTATGGAAATCAGTGCGGAGTTTCCTTAAAAAACAAGGACTGGAGGTCCCATTCAAGCCACCTATTCCACTTCATGATATTTTAGCAGAAGAACTGGAAAGATCATACCACAGCAACACATATACACCCATGTTTATAGCTGTGCAATTTGTCATAGCTAAATCTTGTAAACAACCCAAATCCCTACCAACTGAAGAATGGATGAAGAAGATGTGGTGATTTTATACAATGGAGCATTATTCTGCTACAAAACAGAATAAATTTGAGGCCTTTATTGGTTAATAGGTGCAACTAGAGACTCAGATCCACATGTGCAAACATTGTATTGTCTCCTTAGTGTGAGAAACTGACAGAGAAAAAAAATCTGCAGGGTAAAATAGATACTGTGAAAAGGGAATGAACCTGCTCAAAGGGAAGGAAGTACTGAGTTGGGGAGAAGGAAAGGAGAGGGAGTGGAGGAAAGAGATTTACCTATTTATGTAGACAGGATGGTCTGGACAACTGGTAAGGTGCATTTCTGCTGGTCTTTGGAAAGCAGGAGCTAATGATTAATACGTTTTGCCTCCTTTTTTCAATTCTTTGACCTTTTTCCTCTCTTAATTCATTGTACATTTTTTTCTTTCTTCTTCCAATTTTTATGCATATATCTGGTAATATGTACAACTAGTTGGAAGACAACAGTATGCTTATGACAAATACTGTGAAATTCATATTTTGTTAAATGAAATTCTGTTTCACTTGTAGTATTTGTTTTGATAACATTTTGTGCTCTTTTTAAAACAGTAAGAAATGTTAAAAGCGATAAATTTGGTAAGGTATCAAATCAACAATCCATCATCCTTTAAGAAACAATCTTTTCCAAATTTTGGTATAGTCGCAGAGAATAACTAGTTTTATGCTATATATTTTAGTTGAAGTGTTGTTCATTTTACCAAATATATGTGCTTATCCAGAGTTTTTATATGTTTGAACCCAAAAGTACATAGCGATAAACTTGCTGTAGAAGGAAATATATTTTGTTGTAGGACAGGCATTAACAACACTTGTATTAATATAAAAATTATGTAAATTGCTTGCAGTTTTAGACAAATTCAGTTATTTTCTAATAAAATTTATCATTTCTTTTCTTTTCTTTTTTGGCAGAACTGGGGATTGAACTCCAGCTGTTACACTTGCCAAGCAAGCGCTTATTCTACTGAGCCATCTCCCCAGCCCCATCATTTTCTTAACAGATAAAGATTTACCTTTTTAGATGAGTTAATGAAAAGTACATTTTTTATCTTGAGATTCAGTTCCATGACTATCAATAGACAGAAAAGATGTAAATAAATTGTTTTTGAGATTTTTCAAAGTTTTCAAAACTCTAAAAACTTACTATTTCCATAATGTTAAACATCATTTTTTAGAGCTGGGCATGGTGGGACCCACCTATAATCAAAGAGGATCACAAGCTCAAGTACAGCCTGGACAACTCAGTAACTTATCATGAGCCTATGTTCAGGGCTGGGGATATAGGTTAGCAGCATAAGCATCTGTCTGGAAAGTTCAAGGTCAGAAGTTCAGTCCCCAGTACTGGAAAACAAAAACAAAAACATAAAACAAAGAAGATGATCCTGTGTTAAAAGTGGTGGTGGAATAGAGGACCAGAGGTGTAGTTCAGAATGAAGCACCTGTATCCAACCCTCAATATCACAAAAGGAAATCAGCCAAAAGAATCAATCACCACTTTAATAACAACAGTGTTAATATTTTATTTTAACTTAATTTAAAAAAAATTATTTATTTACTTGGTACTGGGTCTCACTATGCAGCTCTGACTCATAGTAATCCTTCTGTTTCCTCCTCACTAGCACTGGGATTACAGGCATGCACCACCATGCTCCATTTCAGTGGATGGCACAGCAAACTGGGGTTCCAGGGCTGGCACAGCTTGCAGTCCCAGGGATCCAGCCCAGGTCCTTGTGTTTGGCTGGCAGGTGCTTAGACCTCAGAGCTCTCTCCGCAGCCCCAGTGTTAACATTTGGATATGTCTATCCAGATAATGGCTTACTTAAGGTAACATCTAAACCTTTTTCCCTAATATATATTATTGTATTATCTGACTGCTACAAAATATTCTGCAAACATTTCCCTTACTGGCTATACTGTAGCCACCTCAGTTTCTTAGTTTCTAAAACTTTAGGTGATTCTGTACAGGACACCTTCATAGAGGCCCTATTTACCACCTATATATCACCTATTTGCCAGCTGTTCTTTTTCATTGTCTTCATGTGGCTAGATATTATGATTAAAATCTCAGGTCAATGTCACCATTGCAGAAAATCTTCTGTGATTCCTAAATATAGTAGAACCACTTAGTTACCCTATGTATTTATTCTTGCTTCAAGCTGTGACCCCTAATAGCACATGACACTTATGATTTACATTAATTTAAAATTTATATAATCTATTTGTATTCTCTAAAAGTAAATTATATTATAATTGAATTCTTGTCTTCCTTGTTTATCACTTAGTTATTAGGACCTTCAAGAGTTCTGGCTGATGGTAGATGCTCAATAGAGATTTGATAAATTATTTAATGATTTTGCTTATAGTATTATGTATATCCAGTTACAGGACAATCAAAATTTTTTAATATCTTACAGAGGAAAACTCAATATTTGACTGAGGTAAATTAAAGAAGTATTTTAAGATATAAGAAGTTAGAAAATATCAAAGTGATGGAAGTTTAGAAAAAAATATTGAGAATTATTTTTTCATTTCCACCTTAAGAGCTAAACTCTGAGATACTGAGAGGGTGGCAGGATCCAAATATATTCTGAGGAATCTAAATATAATAATTTGATCTCTCTCTCTCTCTCTCTCTCTCTCTCTCTCTCTCTCTCTCTCTCTCTCCCTCCCTCCCTCTCTCCAAAAATCCCCATGTTTAGCATTTAATTGAGTTCAAAATAATTCAGGATCAGCAGAGTAGCAATAACTTAGGAACATAATTGGCCCCAAAACAACTTCATAGACTCCTATACCCATCGGATGGTTAGATGAGAAAGCTGGGAAAGTGTTGAGACAAAGTTCTGGAATTGGTGCAAATGAGTTGCAGGAGTCAGGAGTACCTGGAATATTTCCTCCTGAAAAACAAATGACCAGATACTAAGGAGATTTCTCAAAGAGGAGACACATTTAATGCACTTTGAAATTTCTTAACTGATTTCTTAATTTAGTACTTTGCTTAATTATCTATGTTCCTAACAGGTTTTGACTATTGTAATGACTTTATTTTCTCTTCACTCCCAATTTGTACATTTTATTACAACTTGAAAATTTTATTTAGTGGTTTTATTGTTTTCATTTGGATAATTAATCTGATATACAATCACAATAGTGGTGGAAATGGAAAGGGGGAGATAATTTTCCATCATATTTGAGTATTAAAGGAAGACTGTGTCACAGAACTGCAAAGGGAAAATATTTAGGTGACCCTGGCAGCAAGAAATGAAGAAACACAGGTGTTAGTAGACAAAGATGATTTGACTGATACATTCAGTATCTCAAATATAAAATTCTTCTTCACCTAATGGACAAAGATTTTAGGTTTTGGAAGGAATTGTTTCTGTGTTCCCTTTATCGGAAAAAGTTGGACAGGCCAGCATGATGATACCAAGTGTGTTAACAGTGGCATTTTATGATAGAAGAGGAACACCATAACAGCTGCAGCCTCTGACATTAGCAATGTTAATTTCTTCAAAAGTTTTGCTACACAGGTTGACAGGAATATCAGATGGTGAGAGTCACTAGGCCCATTGCTATAGCTCAAAATGTCAAAACATCACAGAACATGATGAACAGTAAAATATATTTGCTTATTTTGATAAAAATATTTTTCTTTTGTTCATGTAAGTCAAAATTGTTTTGCTTATAGTTATGTAAAACTAGGTGTTCTAAGAGAAAAAGTTTTGGGAAGTAAGGATAAATATAGTGTTCATATAAACTATTCGTATATTTCCAGAGAGAAATAAGTAAAAATGTAAAAAGGCAAAAGGAATGGAGATGGGCCTCCCAAATACTCTCTTTCCGTACTACATTCTAGGCCAAACATGCTCCTCAGTGGTTCCATGGTATTAGCAGAAGATGAAAAGGCATAGCAGTGAATTTCAGAGAGATCTGATTTGTTCAGGTATGTACAGTATGTGACTAAACCACACAGAACAGGTTTAAATAACAGAGTGTAGTACAGTAAAATTTGCACCACTATGAATTCCCTCATAATACCCCCCTAACTTGGCACCTAGTAATTCAATTGTACTTGGCATAGCTGGGAGCACTTCTGAAAGTTCTCTTTCAAAAATAAGGTGCTTGCTAGCCAAGTGCCTTCCAGTGGAAAGGCAGGCTTTCTAAACATTATCCTGTGTTCCCATCTACCTTAATCTTGATGTCCAGCACTGTGTGCTCTGATTCTCCATGAGTGATATATCTTTTGGATTAATTCAGGGCACAGGGCAACCATGAGAGTGCAGTTAGAAAATGCACAGAAAAGGTTACCCAGAACTGCTTCAAAAAGTGACAAGAATAAGGAGATAAAAATGTCTGAATTATTTATTTATTTATTTTTTATATTTAGCACAGGGTCTGTAGGGTCTCACTACTTAGATAGGAGTCATAGTGATCCTCCTGTTTCCAGCCTCCCAAGAGCTGGGATTACAGGCACAGGCCAACATGTCCAGTCTAAATCGCCATCTCAGGGTGCCCTAGGGGTGGGGCTGGGATGCCTTGTGGTGCCAGGGATCAAACCCCGGTCCCTGTGTTCTGCCTGAGCAGGTGCTTTAGTCTGTGGAGCTATCTGGCCAGGCTGAGAGGGGTTATTTTAATAGGAATTAATGGTAACGTTTCATTCATGATTTAAATACTCACTTTATTTTTTGTCATGCTATGTATGTTTGTGTCACAGAAAGTGGGCAGCAAGTTAAAGAAGGAAAAATATTAAATGAAACAAAAATAAGACTTCAAGAGCATTGCAATTTTTTTGGTAAGTTTTAAGTCATAAATCATTTCACACACATTTGCACAAAGTAATCTATGTACATAAAAGTGGAAAACAAATAACAAAAGGTAAATATAGGAAAGCCAAGTTTGGAAGGAATCACCAGAAACCTGGATCAGCATTTATTTGCTGGTCTTAATTTCACTTTGTACTAGTTGAAGAGGAATTTTCACGGGAATATTGATTATTTAGCTAACAAATCCCTTTTGGCTAAGCTATTGATTTAAAAAGATAAAGATAAAATAGCTAATTTTTCCTGAATAAATGAAGTATATAAGTTATTCACAATGACTCTCTGTTTGACAAACCTCTACCCACTTTGTGATTAGGCCTCTTTCTTGGGCCTGTTGTGAGTGACCTTATTCCAATTTTGATAAGAGTCTAAATCAGTGTAGTGAGAATTCACCTACCTTGGCTATCTGACCATTCTTGCTTACTTCCACAAAAATCTTGATTACTTATTTTCATGAGAACCAGTCTGTCATTGGTGTCTTCTCTTAATAATTTTCCATCTGATAACTTCTGTAGTTATCTACTTCCTGTAGTTGATACCAGCTTCTTTCACTTATTTTGACAGCCTTGTTACTATTGTGTTAATCCAAATGAAGATGTCTTCTTCTTCTTCTTCTTCTTCTTCTTCTTCTTCTTCTTCTTCTTCTTCTTCTTCTTCTTCTTCTTCTTCTTCTTCTGCTGCTGCTGCTGCTGCTGCTGCTGCTGCTGCTTTTTTAAAAAAAACTACATAATATATTGTTCCATTTACATTAAATTTAAGAAGAGACAAAACTGGATGTATGAATACAGAATTTACCATCAGGGAATGAGATTAGATTAGAAATTGTTAGGAAGAAGCTTTCTGGGATTGAAGTAGATTAGGGTGTGGCATAGCTCTGTGCAAGTGGCCCTAGCCTGTCAATGTCGGAGAGCCAGGACACATATAAAATGGAGCTTCCAAACCCTGCAACTGACAGCAATCAAAGAATGCTATCTGCCATTCATCTGGTACAAGATAAAGAGGATTCTTGATAGGACAGCCTAGATCTGACCTCAAAATGGGGGATTAAAAGATGGCAGCCATTCAATTTGTGGCTGCTATGGTCCTTTGGGCTGGGCTATTTTCCACACAGTATAGTTTGTTTTCTAATTTTAATTGGCCCACGCTCGTACTTTCAATACTTGTAAAACCTCATTTTTGCTTCTCTTTCTTGTCCAATTCTTTGTTTAGGTCAATGACAGCCTGGAAAGAATTCCCAGAAAGTGCACAGAACCTTGGTAACAAAATGATAGAAAGAGTTTATATGTGGTTCCACGGGTGCATAAATTCATCAAAACTTCTCAGAGTCTATACTTAAAATTGTTTCCTTATTTTCAAATTAAAATTTAACCTTAAATTTAAAAAAATTAAACATATTCTTATCACAGCAATACAAGTTACCATGCTGTAGGCGAGTATATCCCTGCCCTCTCCTGATCCAACTTGCAAATCTTGCAAGTGATTCAGTTTCTTTTATTACACTGCTGTCACATATATTTAGGGCATGATTTTTTCTCATATTGTTTACTGAACTTTTTTAAGAAATAATTTTGCTGAGAAACAAATAGCAATGAGACAGTTTCAAAACCAGTCAGTAGGACAATTTCAATAATAAAGACATTGCATATTGTTGTCTCAGTGGTTATTCATTGTGCAAGATGCAGACATGACATCCTGTCCACAAACGCTATTAGAACAAATTTTCTTGTTCATTGAATTAAGAGAAGGTAGCTGTATACCTATCCTAACTATTTTGAATATACAGATACAAAATGGTCCTTCATTTTTATCCCCTTTTTTTGTTTAGTTTTGTCAGAGAAGGGTATTCCATTGTCATTTAAATATTGTAGGTATGTGAATTCAGCAAAATATTCCAATATAGTCCAATAGTCCATAATAGTAGTGGGTCATCCACAGGCTGGCAATGTCAGAAGTTGTTGACTTGAGCCTTTTACATCCCAGTATACCGATATGACTTCACCCCTTATATCTCATTTTTATACCTTTCTACTGGATGGTTAAGCCCAAGATAAAGCAAGACCAATATAACAAGAAAGGTAACTTTTTTATCTGATGAGGTCAGTCAATGAAGTTGTCTTCTTACATTAAAAATTGTCTAAATAACTATTAAACATTGCATAAAATTTCAATTGTATAATACTTTTTCATTAAAATGAAAAGGAAAACTGATGAAGTTGCTAAGTTTGTGGAGAATGTTCCCGTTCACTGTGCCCATGAATAAATATGTAGAAGAAAGCATTCTGCTGCAGAGATGCTTTCTATTATATAAATGAACGACCTATGGAAAGGACATTGCAGATTTGAGCATAAAAGGTCAAAAGCCTGGGAGGAATAACCTAGAAGTGATATTAGACAAATGTCAGAATTCTGCTGAAATAAATGGAGTAAGGCTGAAGCCAGTGGATGAGGATGCAGAAACAGAAGGAGCTCGACATTTCAGGCCTGTCACAGCACGGATTGTTTGCCCTGAAAAACTCATAGCTACACCCAAAACTGCAGAATTGAAGTCAGCAGCATTTCACGCATCAGGAATGAAGTAGTGAGATCAATGTCTTAAGGGCTTTGATATAATCTCCATAGATTGATCTAGTATCTGGATTTGTGTTTACCATTTATCATATGGTTTGATGGTATCTTTAAAATGATTCAGAGAACATCTTTATTTGAAAAGTTTATTAAAGCACTTCAGAATCTCCCTCAATTAATTATTGTTTAACTTGACCACTGAAACTGAGACTTTCCAACACACCTTAACTTTTTTTCACAAAAATTCAATCATTTAACTCAAATCCCTGTAGTACACATGTTGCCTGATTGACCAGTTTCGTGATATGCATTATGATCCATGCAATATTTGGAGTAAAAACCTACATAATAAACAATCATGAACATGAAGCTTCTAGACTATTATGATGGCAGTGAGTACCTCTGTGATTCTATATAATTCCCAAGTGAAGGTATTCTGAGAAATAGATTGTTTATGCAGGAACAAAGTAAGTAACTTGAAATACTGAAGCTCTATGCTCCAAGGCTTTATGATTTACTTTATTTTTCTTCCATCTTGCCTTCTGCCACCAGACTTACCTTTCCAAAACTGTAGTCATGTCAGAAAAAAAAAGAAAGTAGACCACTCTTGGAGTCAGGTTCTTCTAAAGCTTTTCTCTGCCTATGACACATATAAGTTACTTGTAACTGAATATGAATTTTTCATATACAGGGTGTTGGCCCAATACAGACTATATGATTTCATTTTTCCTAATGAGAGTATTTGTCAACTATATCAAAGAATAAATAGCTTCATAATATCACTTTATAACTATGGAAGTTTTCTTGTTTCTTGTCTTTTACTTCTGTAGAGTTAAACTTTATGGGAATAGTCAAGATGCAATTCCCATGTATGGAACAGTTCTCAATGTTTTAGAGAGAGGGATTGTTTTTAATGAAAATAGGGTTATTAGCTTAATGATACTCTCTCAATCTGCTCACACCATCATAATAAAGACCATGTCTGGCATTAAAACAGAAATGCATTTCTCACAGCTTGAAAGACTGAAATGTCCAAGGTCAAGAATGTTGGCTAATTTGCCTTCCAGCGAATTATCCTTAACCTAGGTACCTAGGTTATATGTTCACATGACAGAGAGAGGGAAAATATATGTGTGGATGGAGAGAGAGAGAGACAGAAGGAGAGGAGAGCGAGAGAGTGAGAGAGCGAGAGAGCGAGAGCAAGAGAGAGAGAGAGAGAGGGAGAGAGAGAGACAGAGACAGAGACAGAGACAGAGACAGAGACTTAAAAGGAGCATTCCAACATTGGTTCCAATACCTAATACTGAGGTCAGATATCATCACATTGAAGATCAAGGCTTGAGCCTGTAAACTCTCTGATTTATTTATTTATTTATTTATTTATTTATTTATTGCGGAACCGGTGATTGAACTCAGGCCCTTGCACTTGCCAGGCAAGCGCTTATTCCACTGAGCTATCTCCCCGGCCCCAACTCTCTGATTTAGAAGGATGTAAACATTCATTATACAGCTCCACTCGACCATTGCTTTGCACACTTGAGGCCCTTACCCTTGTCTTGTCTATGATAATGGCTATGCAAGCATAATGAAATGAGTGCTCCTGCTCAGGACTAAAAATTGTTACTTTGTGTACATGTCATATTGTCTCACTAGCGTGAGAAAATGAATGAGTAAATAAGGTCAAAAATTAACAATAGATATTGTGAATTGAGAAGAAACTGCCCCCCTCCGCAAAACAAACAAACAAACAAAGCAAAAAAAAAAAAAAAAAAAAAAAAAAAAAACAGTTAAGAAGGGCTGACCAGATAGCTCAGCAGACTAAAGCACTTGCTTCAGCAGAGCACAGCAGGCTGGGTTCGATCCCCAGAATGTCCTGCCTGACCTGGCCCCTGGGCACACTGAGACAGAGATTGAGACTGGGTGTGGTGAGATGTGCCTGTAATCCCAGCGGGTGGGAGGCTGAAAACAGGAGAATCACTACGAATCATATCTACGTAGTGAGACCCTGTACACTCTATACACCCTGCCCTAAATTAAAAAAAAAAAAAAAAAAAAAGATATTGTTAAGAGAGTTGAGCCTTTTCACGGAGTTAACAAAATGTTTGAAAATTTGACTATATTTTACTGGCTTTTTCTAGTTTTCATTGTTATGTTATACAGCTAGTTTCTCTTAGTTTATTGAAAAGAAAGATGTGGGCTAATAGTCTTTGGAAAAGAGATCATGTATATGTCTTGCATTCTGGTTCACTACTATGAAGACAATAATATATACTGTATTATCTGTTTAACTCCCATATTAACCTGTTTTGGAACTGTTTTATTATTTATCTTTTTTCACTTTAAAATAATAAGTATTATGTTTGATGGCTGCAAATCATCTGTTTCTTACATTGTTTAAATAAACTTTATATTATTTCTAATGCTTTTTTTTTTACTATTTTGTATTCTTTTAACAATAAAAAATAAAAAGTAAAAAAAGAATAGTACATAGTATTCTCATTAGGCAAATGTG
Organism: Octodon degus; assembly: GCF_000260255.1. Classification (NCBI taxonomy): domain Eukaryota; kingdom Metazoa; phylum Chordata; class Mammalia; order Rodentia; family Octodontidae; genus Octodon; species Octodon degus. The sequence goes on along the minus strand of NW_004524585.1, from coordinate 739,997 downwards.
CTTTACTGGATTCTGTCACCACCTCCAGATGTAAACAGAATTATGTCTCTCCCAAATTCACATACTGATATCCTATTCTCCAGTACTTGAAAATGTGACAATATTTACAGATTTACTTTTTAAGTTATAATTACAAGAGAATTAGAGATAAAGTGCAGTATTTCCTGTTCCTTATTATTCTCTGTGTACTTCAAACATGGCATCAATGTGTCTGTCAGTATGCTCTTTATTTTCCTTTTGCTGCATGCTGAAATCTATTATTTTAAAGACCACCCAGCATCAAATTCAATTTTTTAAAAATACCATTGTTTAAAAATAGTCCAAGGGCAGGACAAAAAGCTCAGTGGATTAAAGCACCTGCAAGCAGCGCAGTGACTGGGGGTTCAATCTCCAGGCCTGCTGTGCCAGCCCTGGCCCAGGGCATGCTGAGACAGCAATTGAGACTGGGCATGGTGGCGTGCACCTGTAATCCCAGCTCTTGGGAAGCTGCAAATAGGTGGATCACTAGGACTCCGATCTAGTAATGAGACCCTGAACACCCTGTAGGTCCTCCCCTAAAAATACAAAA
>NW_004524585.1:714308-739329 GCF_000260255.1 Octodon degus | reverse complement strand
AAAAAAAAATAAGCCCAAACATTTAGGCTGAGTACAGCAGCTGGGGTTTGATTCCTGGTGTGCCATGCTGGTCCCACCCCTGGGGTACACTGAGAGGACGATTGAGACTGGTCATGGTGGCCACGCCTGTAATTCCAGCACTTGGGAGGCTGAAAACAGGGGAATCACTATAAATCCGATCAACGTAGTGAGACTTTGGAGACCCTACAGACTCTGTACCAAATACATAAAAAGAAAAAGAAAAAAGAAAAATAGCCCAAACAGATTTGCCCTGTTCAGGTATTTTGCCAAACCTCATCCCAACACACAGTCTTTACTTATTAAGAAGATGACAATTGTTAGAAAATATGTCTGTTATGAAAGGATTTATCATGAAGTATGGGAATCCATTTATATATAAATGAGTTTTTTAATAAAATAGTGGCACCTTTTAATAATGGAGTACTTTGCTGTGAATTTTATTCTCTTACCGTACTCAGGAAATATATTCACCCTTGTATGTGAGTATGATTTCCATAAATATTTCTAAAGGACTGAAGAAAATGAACGAATCTTAAATAGCATTAGGAATATAATGAGGAGCTAAGATACCCTTGAGCAAGTAATGTACACATGGAAATCCTTTGAGAAAAGAAACATAACTTAAGTTGAGAAATGTGGGAGAAATTGACTTTAATTATACAATTGTAGGCTATGAAGAAAAAGAATAATAATATTATAGAAACTGGATAAATTTGAAAAAATAGTATGCCTGTCTGCAAAATACATGAATTCAAAAATCTGTTTTACATAATGTATTAAATGAGTGTTTGTGCTCAGGATTAAGAATTGCTATCTTGTGTGAATATCGTGTTATCTTACTAGTGTGAGAAACTGAACAAACAAGTAAGGCCTACAATGGAGAATAGCTTTTATGAGTTGAGAAGGAACTATTCAGATGAAAAGACAGACAGGGTGATAGCTCAGCAGCATAGTGCCTGCCTGGAAAGTGCAAGGTCCTCAGTTGGATTCGCAGTAATAAGACAAAATAAAAAATGCAAACTGTAGTGGGGGAGAGGGGGAAGAAAGGAAGAGAAAAGGAAAAAATATATATGTTAGGATAGTTATACAGGTAGTTTCTTATTTCATTGAAAATAATATTATATATATTTTACATGACTGAAGATCTCCCACAGCACTTCTAAATCTAAGGAATATTCACTCTCCATTCATTTCCCACTGCATATTGTTCTAAATAGTCCTCTTTTGAACTACATGCAAATTTTCCAATACATAGAGAGATAAAGTACTTCCCTGTGTAACTCTGAAAGGCAAAACTCTAACCCTTGACTGGAATTGACACTGATGGAGATTTTACATAGAACTTTCTGATGAGTGAAGCTATCCATAGTGCAATTATTATCAGTAATACAGTAATAAACCTGTCACAATTAGTTTTTTCCAGAAAGGTTAAAAGATATTCTCTGTCTTCAATTTAATGGAATTGACACGGATAAAACATATTTTCCAAATATGTTTTCTTTTGAGACTTTTCACTGGGTTTACACAAAATATTTGAAAATTGGACATATTATTGGCTTTTTCTAGTTTCCATTGTTATATTAGGTTAAACTAAGGGGGAAAAAGCTTTCTTCAATTTCTTCAAGCCTAAGGAGAAAATTGTTATGATTGTTAACTGGCAGAATAAGAATTAATTACCAGATTTCTCAGCATACACATTATTCTTAATTGTAGTTTTGCATATTAAACAGCAAAAGATTATATCCTAGGAATATTCATGCATGTTCTTTTTAAGTGATATCAAAAATCAATGACACCTACTTCATTTTGTACATTTATTTGTATTAATAACAAATAATCAGATATGGTGGCACATCCCTGTAATCCAAGATATCTGGGAAACAGAGGCCAGAGGATTACAAACTTGAACCCAATGTGGGCAACTTAGTCATGTGGTGGGACCCGGTCTTAGAATTAGAAAAAAAAATCAATAAATAAAAAAGGGCTGAGAATGGAATTCAGTGTAAAGGCACTGGTTTCAATCTTCAATACCCACAAAAAGAAAAGAAGAAAGGAAAAGGAGAAATTACTTCATTATGTTTGGCCAACTGCTGCTATGTTTGCAAGATATAGCTTCCTTGTGTTCAAGAGATTTTTAGGAGCAAGAGAAGTGTGCTGTGAATAAGTTAGGAAATGAATTAGGGATCTGAAGTTATCTATTTTCACTTGGGTCTTGCTTTGCATGAGACATTATTAATTGTTTTTCATTCATCAGACTTTCTAAGAATACATGGCTTACTATCGATTATATGGATTATTCTTCTCTCTTTCACCCAGAGATAAACATGAAAGATAGAACCAGAAGGTCCTTCAGTACAGCTTTCTGCTCAAGTGCAAGGCCTGAAGGCTCTAAACAGTTTGAGCAAAAAAATTGTGCTGCACTAGTCCATCCTTCTAACACTTGCAGCTTTTGTAAAAGGAATCCAAGATAAGGACATGATTCTGCAGTCTTTTTATTACTCTCATTTCCTAAATGCCAGTTACTTAAGTTGGCTTATGTTTGATTAGTTGGCAATTGCGTGCCTTTTATATATGTTGGACAATTTATCTGCAGGAAACTGATGTTTCCCCAAGGTCATAGCAAATATATGCTGTTTTGTTTGTAAGTATGTATTGCTGAGAGCAAAATGTTAACATCAGTCAATGATCACTCCATCAGGGTTTATTCCTAAATTTGAATCTAGCTAGCTGCACTAATGGCTATAACAATATGTTATTTTCTTATATAACAACAATAAAATGCTACTTAGTACAACATTATACAAGCCTTCTTAGTTTCTAGTCTCTTCTGTAATATCCCCCTAAGCAATATATATTTCTAAATCTAAGTTCTGCTCTATTGAAAATATTAATGAAATATAATTACATGCAAGTCTGCCAGATAGACCATTACTTTCAATTCCCTTTGAATCATTTAAACAAAACAAAAAGGATTTTTTTGTGATATATTTAATTATTGGGAATAATTACTTAAAAGAGAACTTCTTGTGTTCATTTCAGGATAGGTCATAAATGAAAGATAGTATCTTTAATTTTGAATATTTTCCATGATAAACAAAGACAAGAAAAAACAAACTATGTTACAGAGGCATTATTTGAGAAATCTTGCAAAAATTATTATAAAGGAGAAAAGTTTGCATTATTAACTACTTTGTGTACAGCAACTAAATGACTACCCAAAAGTTAATAGGACATCAATAAATATTTGTTGAATGAATGCACCAAAATAAAATTTAATAAAATGCTTAGGGATGAATTTTAACAGAATTCAGACTTTTTAATCATGCGACACCGTAAAAAAAGCAAGAAAAGCATTTACTTACTGTTTTTGCTTTTGGTTTGCGTATAAATGAGAGTTTAAGTCATGCATCTGGCAGGAATTTTTCTGAAACACCTTTGCTAGTGGCATTATATGTTCAAAGATCTTCGAAGAGCCAGGGTGAACTGAGCTACTCAGGACACTTACTACATCATCCCACTAGCGAGAGGACACTAACTACCCTCTGGGCAATGATTTCTGAGGGAAAAGTAAAACAACCACATCTCGTCTCTACCCTTAATGAGATAACAGTCAAGTTGGAGAGAAGTGAATCAAGTATGAAGAACTTGTGAACATTAACAAAAGTAAATTGTGAACACAGTTGTTTAATGGATATACCTATGTGAAAATATAACACAACATATTTCTTGCTAGTAATAGAAAGTAACAAGAAAATTTAAAAAAACAGAGATGGTAAAATAATCTGCTGCAGGAAAGACCATGGAATTATTTTATCTGTACCATGTCATGAAAGAAAGAATAAACCATTCAAATATTGAAGCTTTTAGATTAAAATGCTTGTATTATTTCTCTTGGAAAATTATTGCATTAAGTCTGACTTTATTGGACCAGCTGCTTTTGGGAGATGACCAGTGACTCACCTTTGGGATACTGATGCCTTCATACCAAATAAGGTTACTTTACTCATTATCATTATTTTTCTTAGAAGCATCTAAATTTTCTACTCTGATGACAACTTAGAAGAAGTGTCTCTAAACTGGAGTACTTCATTTTTATCTTTCTAACGTAAGGAAGCAGATAGCCAGGATCTCCTATTTTAAGGTGGCTACAATTTAAGAAGATAAATTCTTAACGGAGTGAGTGGGATACTCTTGTGCTTTCTAAGTATGTATGAGAAGGAGCCACAAGTAGAGGCTTCATGATTTTAGCCACCCTCATGTTTTCCATATTTTTTAAATTTAGATCTAAAATGCCTCACATAAGTTTCATGTGTTCGGAGGCGGGGCTTTTTGAGTGTCTGGATCTCAGTGGTGCTATCCTCAGCTGTATGTGTATAGCTAAATGTGCCACAAGGAGAGGGGTCCTGGTTGGAAGAGAGGTCACAGGAGGCCTGGGCTGGAAGAATGCGTCTCCCTCCTAGCTATGGCCTGCTCTCTGGTTTCATACACCATGTGTTCAAAAGTTGTCCTCTCCCCTGCCTTTGCACCATGCTGAGCAGTAGACTGACAACGGTTTAAATCTCTTGAGATGGAGGCAAATTACTCTTCCCCTTTAAATTGTGAGCATTGGGCATTTTGTCCAGCAAAAGTTGGATAACACACGTATGCTGTGACTTTTGTTGTAATTTTAGTTTTAGCAGTTCATCATTTCATTAATCTATAGAAAATTCAAGAGGGAAAATACTACTTCTTTATTTTTATTTTATTTTATTTTTTGGCAGAACCGGAGATTGAACTCAGATCCTTGCATTTGCCAGTCAAGAGTTTATCCTACTGAGCCATCTCCCCAGCCCCAATACTACTTCTTTAAATTAGACCTTTTGTTTTGTTTGGTGTTGTTACAATTCTATGTTTTTTATGTTTTATTCAAGAAGAGTAATTCTTTAATTTGGTAATAATACAATGGTACCTTGGTTCTTGAATGCTTTAGTTTATAAACAATTTGTTTGGAAAATAGAAGTGGTTGGCAAAGAGAAGGATTTGGTAAAATTTTTGGTTTTTTGCAACTCTGCATCAAATGACAAAACAACTGTGGTCATCTCTCCCATGGCCACATGAATGTGTCCATGTTTTCCAGAATTATGGAATGAATTGAGTTCATAAACCACTGTACCACTGTATGATCCACTTCTGCAAAATCATGCAAATGTCACCAGTGATCTTTATCTCATTATCAGTTTCTTGCATTAATCCCTAACAGTTCTTTCTTAGGATAGTTGCAAAAGAGTTTTCTGAAGTACAATAATTTGTCAAAATGAATTTTATGTGTAAGAGTAAGGGAGTTAGACTTCTATGTGTCTTTTACCATCCTCTGATCATTCTCTACAGAATGGAACATCTGTACACCTTCTTCAGACTTTTATTTTTTTTCCTGCACTAGATGTTCAGTTGGAGGAAGAATACTCTAATATATGGTTCCTTATGTGACTGTAGTGGGCTGCAATTCACAAATTTGGTGATTCATACATAGAGCCAGGAGAATAAATTAATATACATTTTAACATAGAGAAGTAAGGGAAGTTTACAGTGATGTTTTACTCTTTCCATTCAGAGGAAGTCCCTGAAGTTTAAATAATTTATGTAAAATGACTTTCTATCTCCCATGTGTCTGGGTATAGACTAGGTACGAAGAATGGAGCACAAATGTGTTCTCTGAAACTTTTTCCCTCCCTGCAATACTGATTTCCAGAGTGCATACACATCAGACCTTCATAGCGAGTAGCAGTTTGGGCTAAAAATGCTTTGCAGCTCTGTTGAATGTTGAGGCAGCAGAGTTCTGAAAATATCAGTAGCATGCATTTTGGGCTAGAAGCTTAAGTAACAGCACAGATTTGTGCTGCTGTTTTATCTTCTTTTCTTTTAAGATATATTTAGGCTCTCACTACACAGATTGGACTCATAGTGATCATCTTGCTTTCAGCCCCCCAAGGGCCGGGATTATGGGCACGTGCCACCACAGGGAGTCTCAATGGCCATCACAGGGTACCCCGGGGGTGGGGCCAGCACGGCATTCCTGGGATCCCTGCATCTACCTAAGCAGGCGCTTTCATCTGCTGAGCTACCTGGATGGCCCAGTGTGCTGCCTTTTAAAATGTAGGTTACAAAACAAAGAAAAATGGCAGAGCAATAAGTGCCAGCAACTGTGGTTCTCCAGGACAAGATGTTTAATTTTTATTTATTTGAGAGACAGAGAGAGAGAGAGAGAGAGAGAGAGAGAGAGAGAGAGTGTGGTGTGTGTGTGTGGCCAGCTCAGCCCACCAGGGGGCGGGACTGGCTGGCATGTGGTGCTGGGGGATTGAACCGCGGTCCCTGATGCTTTGCCAAGCTTGTTCTAAGTAGGTGCTTTAGACCACTGAGCCATCTCTCCAGCCCCAGGACAAGATGTTTAGAGTGTGGTAGTAGCTTAGAAAGTAATTAGAGAGCAGGAGGTTATCCAAAATCCAGTAGGAACTGACAAAGAAGACACAAACATTCAAGTGGCAATTGCAGAATTATCCTGTAGAAAAGAGAAGAAGCTCCTGCTGAAGCACAGCGCCATGAGCAGAGGTCGGTGCACTGCCTATAGGAAGGGCAGAGGGAAAGAACTTTTGGCTGATTGACAACTGGAGAAGCATAAAATTGAAAGTGAGGTTGAGAGAAACCATCAAGAGTTGGGAGCAGTAGAAACAACATGTGGCACTGCCTGCAGAGGGGCGATTCACAGTCAATGGATGATGAGTGACCCCAGTGCAGCACCCATCACCACGGTCACAGAACAGGAAGTGGAGGGCCCTTTGAGAGGCCTGAGTATTTTAACCCAGGTCCCAGAGCTGCCTTTCAGAGGCAAGCCACAGTCTGCATCAAGTCCCCACAATGGATGAGAGAAGGACAGCTACAGGAGACAGCCTGTGTAGTTCAACAGTATCCTAACAGTATCCTAGGGGCTGGAGCTGGGGAACATGGACCCAGCTCCCTCAATCAGAGGCAGGTCTATCCTGAGTTACACAGGTCTTAAACCTTACATTGTTGTCTTATTCTCACTATGACCAGATTCCTGTACATGGCACCATGCTAGAGGTGATCTCAGTGGATTAAAGTGCCTGCTTAGGCAGACAAAGGGCCCAGGGTTCAATCCATTCTTCAATTGATAGGCACTTGGGCTATTTCAAAGATTTAGCTCTTATAAACAATGATACTATAAACGTGTGTGTATATATGACTGTGATATGATGCTTTTAATTCTTTGGAAAGATATCAAGAAGGGGAATAGTTGGGTCAAATGGAATCTCTAGTTCTAGTTCTTTTGTGAAAGATCCACACTGATTTCCATAGTGATTGTACCAGTCTACATTCCCACCAAAGATGGAAAAGGGTTCCTTTTGCCTCACAGCTCCATGAGCATTTGTTATTGGCTGATTTCTTGAAGATAACCATTCCTTCAGGGTGAGATGGAATCTGTTGTTTTAGTTTGCATCTCTCAAATGACAAATAATGTTGAACATTTTTTCAATACTTATTTGCTTTTTGTATTTCATCTGAGAAGTGTGTATTCATCCCAAACAGCCATTTTTGGAATGAATCTTTAAATTTGGAGGCTATGACATTTTTTTCCCAATTCCTTCCTTTCTTTTTTTTTTTAATGTATTTGGTTGTTGCATGGTCTCACTCTGCAGTTCAGACTCCTGGTGATCCTACTTTCAACCTCCTTACTGCTGGGTTTGCAGGTTTCCACCATCATACCCAGACTCTGGCCAGCTCAACCCACCCTGCAGTCCCTAAACTTGCCTAAGCTTGCCTAAGCAGGGATGTTAGTCACTGAGCTCTCTCACTGGCCTCCCCCTTTTCTTTCAATTCTTTGATATGTTCTAGATGTTAGTCTTTTGTCTGAGGAACATCAAGCTAAAATTTACATTCTGTAAGTTGTCTTTTCATTCTGTTGGTGATTTCTTTGATGTGTAAAAGCTTTTTTAATGAGATTACATCTTAATTGTTGATTCTTTGGGTAATTGGTGTTTTGTTCATGAAGTCTTTGCCTACACCTATGTCTTCAAAAGTTCTACATTTCTTTCTACAGCAGATTTAATGTTTCTGTTTTGATGTTTATATCTTAGTTTAGTGCATGATGAGAGACATGAATTTAGTTTTAGTCTGTGGAAAAAGGAAAGCCCATTTGTATAGCACTATTTATTAAAGAGGGTATCTTTCTCCTAGTGAATATGTTTGACCCCTTTGCAAAACATAAGGTGACTGAGTGTTTTAGAATTTTATTTGCATCTTCTAATCCATACCATTGACCTTGGAGGGGGGGCTATCTTTTTTCTTTTCTTTTCTTTTCTTTTCTTTTCTTTTCTTTTTTTTTTGTACTGGGAATTGAACTCATACCTTGAGATTTCCAGGCAGATACCGTGCTGCCTCACTAAATCCCAAGCCTGAGGGTCCACCAGATACCTCAGCAGAATAAAGTGCTTGCTGGGGCAGAGTATAGCAGCCCAGGTTTGATCCCTGGCACGCTGTGCCAGCCCTTCCCCTAGGGTGCACTGAGACAGTGATTGAGACTGGGTGTGATGGTGCAGGTCTGTAATCTCAGCACTGGGAGGCTAAAAACAGGAGGATCACTGCAAGTCCGATCTACTTAGTGAAACACTGTCGACCCTGTACTAAATACATTTTTAAAAAGTTACTAAATCCCCATCCTGGGTCCGTCTTTTTGATAGTATCATGCTGCTGTTATAACTCTAGCTCTGCAGCATAATTTCAAGTCAGAGAATGAGATGCCCTACCTTACATTTGTTCCCCAGAATTATGTTTGCTATTCTAGCTTTTTCAAGTTCAAAATTAATTTCAGGATTGTTTTCTCTAGTTCTGTGAGGTAAGATAATGATATTATCGGAATTACATTAAATCTGTATAACAATTTTGGTGATATTATCATTTTCACTTTTTACCCAAAAGCAAAGTATACTTTCCATTTTCTGATAGCTTCTTTAATCTTTTTTTTTCAGAGAACTGTAGGTTTCAGTGGAGTGTTATTTTACTTCTTTTGTTAGATTGATCCCTGAATATTTCATATTTTTTGATGTTATTGTTAAATGTGTGGTTTCCCTAATTTCTCTTTCAGTGAGCTTGTTGTTCATATACAGGAATGCAACTAATTTATGAGCTAACTTTGTATCCAGATACATGACTGAATTTTGATACTAAATCTAGAAGTCTTTTGGTGGAATATTAGGGACACTTTTAGGGAAACAGGTATTGGGAGTAAGTTCCCAATCTCCAGAATTATGGTGCACAGTGGAAAAGAAAAAAAGAAAAAAGAAAGAATTGTGAGAAAATAGGGCTCTGGGATGATCATTGTTGTCTGTGAACAAATACTCAGAATCTTCAGCTACCATCCATTTATTTAGTAAGTTCAGGGGAGTGGTACTGTGTTGTTTTTGGAACAGGATAGGTGTAATATTTGAATAGGCAAGTTTAACGTTGTAAAGGAAGCAAGTTAAGATTCATCCCCATACCTGGATACTAAATTTGCCTGCATCATCTTCAGCAGACTTCAACTTGCTCTGTGAAACTCACTGATCAAGAGGATGTGGGATTTCCACATTCCAAATCCAGTCCACAAGGCAGGGCAAGGTGAGCCTTGGAAAAATTCTATGTCCACGTATAATTTGTGGTCCTGAACATTTCCCCCTTTTTGTCTTTGTACTTGTGGCCTTTGAAACAGCATATGGGCTATGATGATCATATTTGAAGAAATATATTTCCAGGAGTCTGTGAGAGGTCTTGTCATGTCACTAGCATATAAGTGCCCTGCATTGTCTTTTTTAGTTTTCACAATGTCGTGGGTTTTGTAGCCTGTGTGAATCTCAGTACTTGGAATGTTAGGCTCCTATCCAGGGTCATTCTCAAGAATGATCACACTGGAGGGATGGCCAGATGGTAAGAGGCTCCTCCACAGGCCTGGGATGTTCCACTGTCCATGGTAACATGTTCCAGGAAGGCAGCCATAATGATGTTCATTTACAGATGTAGCTGTAAATTAGCCAAATGGGTTAGTGATTAGAGCCTCTTCCTATAGCTACCTTACTATTATAACATTGTTTTCTATATATTTCATTATGCCTTTCTGCTGAATGTTTAAGACTATGTTAAATCAAGACCTGTATTAATTAAAATTAGCCTCTTGATTTCTATAATTTCAGTTAAGTCTCCTCAGGATTTACCTTGAAAACTTCTATAGACCCTCTCAGTTTTTCTGTCAGTGTCAGCTGTCAGGATGAGTAACAGCCTTTTCTTGACCAGGTGCCTTTTAAAATATTTTTATTGATTTTAATGAGAAAAAATATAAAATAGCAATGAAACAGTTTCAAACCAGGTTAGTAGGACAGTTATAATAATTAATACATTGCATATTGTTGTCTTCATAGTAGTTATTCAGAGGACAAGATGTAGACATGATATCTTGTCTAAACACTATTAGTATGAATCTTTCTTCTCGTTGAACTCAGAGAAAGTAGCACTTATTTAACCTGTCTTGTATAGACATACTTTTTTTCATTACAAAACGGTCCTTATTAATAGCCCCCTTTTTTGCTTTTTTTTTTTTTTTTTTTTTTTGTCAGAGATGGGTGTTCCACTGCTGTTAGAGAAGTTCTGTTTTGTGAAATCTTTAAAGGATCTTTTCATATTTGATGCCAGTCCAAATACTGTAGGTATAAAAAGTAAAGCTATATTAATTTGCTGAGTTGTAAAAGACTCAAGTGAACAACTTCAGACAATTGACAGTTGTGCTGGTAATTGATCAGTTGCTTTTAATAAAAGCATGGCAGGCTTTCTCCTCTAGTGACCCTCTTTGTCTCATGGCTTACTGTGTTCCCACCCTCTGGGTGTCAGCAACCCCATTGGCTAGGAGGCTGTGTAACTCACAGGAATGTATAGTGTCACAGTTAAGATTACCTATATCCTGGGTCTTCCTTGACTTTGGAGGGTCAGGACCAAAATATGAACTATCTTCTTAGCCCTGTTACCTTTCTAGGTTTTGTTTCCAAACTTTAGTTCCTGAATAACAAAAAGGGAAGATCTGTAACCTTAGCATTGTAGTGAGAGCAGTGTGTTTAATTATTATAATTTTATTTAGAAATCAAACATTATTGTTTTTTTTTTCCTCCAAATACCTTCAGGGCAGGTTTGGCTGACTTGAGTTCTGGGGATTGAACCACAGCAAGCTGAGCCTGACTGCTTTGTTGAAGCAGCCACTTAAGGAACTGAGCTAAGGGGCAGCCCCCCAAAAACATTTTTAAATATAAAGGATAGCCAGAAGAATCTTATTTCTCATAATTTATTATTGTTCTAGATAAATCCTCATAGTGTTCATAGATAACCATTATAATTAGTATTGAAAAATTGAGATCAAAAGACATACTTAATATTTTAGCAGGACAACCATGATGATCCGATTTTTGTAACATGCTTAAATCTGTGTTTTGTTATAGAATAATGTTATTAGTCAAGTATCTTATTTAGTACATAAGAAGCTCTCATCTTCTACATAGAGTATCATGTCATCTGGAAATATTGATAAATTAACTCCATGCTTTGTTTTCTTTCTTGCTTTTATTTCTTTCTCTTCTCTAATTACTCTGGTTAGTATTTCTACACATGTATTAAATAGGAGTGGTGATAGTGGATATCCTTGTCTTGTTCCTGATTTTAGACTTTAAAATGAGGGAAAGAGTTATATTTGTGTACATAAGAAGGATGGTTTGGACAACTGTACTATGGATTTATGCTGGCCTATGGACAGTAGCAGTTAAAACTTATTTTTTGTCTCCTTTTTTCAATTTTTTGAGCTTTTTCTCTTCTTGATTTCATATATATATATATATATATATATATATATATATATATTCTTTCTTCTTCTAATTTTACTTGCTTGTACCTGGTAATATGAACATCTAGTTGGAAGGCAACACTATGCATTACAGCAAAACTGTGAAATTCACGTTATTTTGTTAAGTGAAATTTTCTATCAGCTGTAATTTTTCTGTTTTAATAATATTTTGTACTCTGTTTAAAAAATAAAAATTTTTAAGAAGGACAAAGAAACAAATGAAAATAACAATGATAGGAAAGATAAAAATAAGGAAATACAATAAATCTTTCAGATTTTGACTGTGTAGTATGAGGTTGTTAGTTTCTCAAAAAGAGCTTTTATTAAATTAAGTAAAAACATCTGTTCCAGTTTTCTTTTTGAGTTTTTATTGAGAATTGGAGTCAGACTTCTTTGTCAAATGCTTTTTATAAGTCTCTTGAAATGATGATTAGCTTTTTGTTTGGGCTTTTATTTATTTTATTTTTTGTACGGGGATTGAACTCAGGACCCTGTTCTTGCCAGGCAAGCACTTATTCTACTGAGCTTTCTCCCTGGCCCTGGGCTCTGTTGATACGATGCATTGCATTCATTAACTTTCATAAGTAGGGGCCAGGGAGATGGCTCAGTAGAATAAGTGCTTCCCTGGCAAGCACAAGGGCCTGAGTTCAATCCCCGGTTCCGCAAAGCAAAACAAAACAAAACAAAATTTTCATAAGTTGAACCATCACTGCATCCCTGGGAAGATACCTGATGCATTCAGTTTCCTAGGATCTTATTGAAAAGTTTTTCATCTATGTTCACTAAGGAAGAATGGGCTATAATTCTCATTTTTTGGCAGAGTCTTTCTCTGGTTTGGTATCAGGGCAAGCCTTTCAGGAATAACTTTGTGAGTATTCCTTCACTTTCAAATATAGTAAAGAGTTTGAGGAGCAATTGCATTAGATTGTCTTTAAATTTCACATAGAATTCAGCAATGAATCCATTAGGACTTAAGCTTTTCTTTCTCGTAAAGTTCTAATTACATTTTCAATGTTATTGACATTGAGTTATTTAGCATTTTTACATTTTCTTGATTCAATTTTGATAATTTCTATGTGACTATGAATCTGTCAGTTTCTTCTTTATTTTTCATTCTATTAAAGTAAAGGCTCTCAAAGTAAGTATTGATGATCTTTTGGATTTCTGAAGGATTCATTGTGATTTCACTTTTTTCATTCCTAAGTATATGAATTTGAGTCTTTCTTTCTCCTTTTATGATAAGGTTGAATAAGGGCTTTCCAATTTAATTTAATCTTTCAAACAACCAACTCTTAAATTAATTGATCTTTATATTATTTTCTTAGTCTCAATACATCAATTTCTGCTCTGATCATTTTAATTTCCTCCTTCATATGAGCTTTGGGCCTGACTCATTCTTTTTCTAAAAGTTTGAAATATATTTCCTAAGTTGATCTATTTTTCTATGAAATTGTCAGATATTCCATTCTTTATACTCAGATAGTATTCCATTATGTGTTGATACCACATTTTCTTTATGTAGTCATTTGTTGACAGGTTTACTTGCTGTTTCCCAGATTTAGAGATTATGAGTCATGCTGCTATAAATATTGGTCTGCATGTATCTCTGCATGATTTAAACTCTTTAGGGAAGATACTTAGCAAAGAAATAGCTGAGTCAATTCATAATTTCAGATTTTTGAGAAAGTTCTATAATTATTTCCCTAATACTTGTACTAGTTTCCATTCCCACCAACAATGTGGTCCTTTTCATTGCACCATTTTTTATTATTTGATTTCTTAATGATTACCATTAATGATCATCCATGTTTTTACATGCATAATGGTGTTAGAAAGAATCTTAGTACTATTTTAATTTGCATTTCTCTAATGGTCAGTGAAGTTGCACAATTTTCATATATTTTTTGACCATTTATATTTCTTTCTCATTGAAGTATCTATTAATTTATCATGCCAATTTCTTTACTGGGTCTTTAATTTTAGCTGGTTTTCTTTTATGAATTCTTTGAGAGAGACAGAGAGAGAGAAAGAGAGAGAGAGAGAGAGAGAGAGAGAGAGAGAGAGAGAGAGACAGAGACAGACACAGAAACAGACACAGAGACAGAACAGAGACAGAGGTGGGCATTTGTCTTCCTTTCACTTTTTCTGTAATATCTACAGCAAGCATAGCATGATTTCCTGTCCTCATTTCTCACTGCTAATTTTGTGCCCACTTTTCCCTGTTATCCCCTTCTAAATATATAGTATGCCTTTACTATAGTTAGGATCCTTTGCCTCCCCCTTTATTCTCTCCCATACTACATGGAAGAGAACTTTACATTTTCTCCCTCTCTTTTTCTTCTATGTCATTACTCAGGTTTTATTTTAGAAAAAAATAACTCATACCTAACATATTATGTCTTAAAAGAAAAACGATAACACATGTGGTATAGGTTTGCCACTACTAGCCAAGGCTACCAAGAAAATGTCAAAGGTAAAGTCTATGATATTAAATGTATCATAGATTTAATAATTATGGTGAAACATGTTACTTTGATTAAAACTGTAAAAGTGTGTCTACTATTCATGATGGCTTCATCAATGTGAAATGGGATTGAGAACTAGGAGTCCAGAATGACTTATAAATTTGGGTTGAGTTTCAGTAAATTTAAACTGTAAAGTACCATATTTTGATATCAACAAAAATCAAAACTTCACACTGAGGTGAGATGTTGACTGAGTATCAAGTGAAGTTATTCACCATAACATGAAAACTACTTTGAAATGTTTGAGAGTGTCCTATCACAATAGCCATTAAATATAAAAGAAATTATAAAACTGGACAAGGAAACAACTTAAACATAGTTCTGAGCATCATGTGATAAATTTAAAACTAGAGCCACTCATGACCTTTAAGGAGGCAGATTCCATGAAGTGATGGGTGACCAATTTGATTGTTCTCATTGAAGAAGTGAATATGAAATAGAGATGAAGTAAAGAATGTTTTCTTTTTATAGGAATTTGGTTATGAATAAAAGAAAAATAATGATGTTCAAAAAATGAACAATTAGACTAGTGAAACACTTCAGAGAAACAGTGATTATACTATAGTAAGGCAATGCCTTTGAGGAGTAGGGAAGAATATCCTTACCTCAATTCATTTTCTTGGAGTTGAGCATTAATTTTCTGTCTGCTATGCAAAAATCATGTCAAAAAATGGCTTCAAAGACCGGCCAGGGGGCCAGGGATATGGCTCGGTAGATTAAGCAATTCCCTGAAAATGCAGGGGTCTGAGTTCAATGCCTGGTTCTGCAAAAAAAACCAAAACAAACAAACAAACAAACAAACAAAACACACACACACACACACACACACACACACACACACACACAGACTGGTCAGATAGCTCAGTGGATTAAAGCACCTTCAGGGACCAGGATTCAATCCCCAGCATGCCATGCCAGTCCTGCTCCTGGGGTGTGCTGAGTTCATTGAGATTGGGCATGGTGGTGTGTGCTGCCTCTATTGCCTTTGATATGTTCCCTGGAATACAGAAGAATCCCACTTATTTTGATCTTTATTTTCACATTACTCATTCAGTATCTAGCTTCCCTCATTTTTATGTATGTTTTCCTGCAGTAGAGGCCTATTCCACTCCAGTATGATAGCATCTTAACAATGACATCCACAATGGCTTTTCTTCCAAACGAGGCCACATTTGGAGGTACTGGGGGATATAGATTTCATTTTGAAAATGATAATCTCATATATAAATTTCCCTAAATTTTATGAGGTATTTGTCTAATTTTAATGTCTTACTCTATTCACTATTCCTCCTTATAGAAATCAAGTATGTTGTTTGAACTCATCATACAATGTCAATAATGTGGGACTTCAGGATTTTTTCTTTCCCTCTGGCATCTGGACAGACACGGGATTGTAGAAAGTTAATAGACTCATGTGGCTTCCACTACAGTGGCATTGGCTTCCACTATTGTGGCATGGACACTTTTATTAAGTTTATCAGTGATTAATTATTGATTAGAGTTTCATTTGCCAGCTCAGCCTCAATTTCAACATATATAGACTAGAGCAGAGAAAAGGTGCCTGGTAGTTTTCTTTAGGTTACAGTCCTGTCTCTCTTTTCTTCTCTTCAACATTTGAATAACTATGCCTGTTTTCTTTAAAACAAAATCAATACTTTCTATTCCATTGAAAAATAAATTTTATTAGATAAGAGAAATAAGTTATGGTGCTTTAGTTGCAAAAGAGGGTGACAATAGGTAATATAATCTTACAAAAGTAAGAAAATTTTTTTAATAATTTCACCATTAGGAAGTAATAATATGCTAGGAGATAGTTATAATTACTCATGAAACAATGAACGTATCTATCAAAAGAGTATGTGGTATCACATAAATAAGTACAACTTTTATGTTTCAATTAAAATAGACATTAATAGAATTCATTAATTGATTAACCAAACATAAAATAAAATTTAATATACATAATTGATGTCTTGCATCCTATATTACAGTATAAAGCTATATATAATACTATATAGTATTATATTATAAATCAGTATAAAGCTAGTTTTTGTTGTGTTTGGTGTGTGTGCATGTATGTGCATGGTGTTGTTATTGCAAGGTGACCTGTTAATTTATTTATTCATTTGTCTACTCTTCTATTCATTTATTCAATATCTATTTGCACAACTCCTATATTGTGGACATTTGTCATTCTTTTGTCTGTTTGCTTCTGAGGAATTCTCTGGCTTATGAGTCTAGCAAGAATATCATCCATTTAGGTTTTCTGTCCCCTGTTAAGTGAGGCATACACAATGGCCTGTCAACGGCTGTTATATGCATCCCTGGAGAGTTTGAAATTGAACAAATGGATTTCAAATGCACAGAATAAAGAATTACTTGTAGGAGAACAGAATGGCAGTGATGCCTCTTTCTGTGGGGGGCAGACCCAGCAAATGCAGCCTTCAGAGCCTGCTGGCAGGAATGTTGGAGACACCAGCTTTATGCTCATTCCAGCATGTGTGGTCACTAGAGCTGGCCTTGTGCCATCACAAAACAGCTATGTTTTGTGTGAGGTTGGTTTGAGTTCTGGGCACTTGTTTTTTCTTTTATGGTGTCCTAATTTTCCACCTTTCCTAGAAATTTTATAAGCTACGCAATACCAAATCAAAAGCTTTTCTTCTTGCTTAAATCAACTAGAAGTTGTATTTTTTTGTAAATTATTATAACAATTAGTATGTGACAATGTGTGATAGAATTGATAATATGTTCCTCAATTTGTGTTAACTAACAAAGGAAATAAAATACACGTTCCAAGATGTAATAATCATCAAAGACTCCCTCAAGGAGAATTTATTACCTAATATATTCAGTCAATAAAAGAAATGCTGCAATTTGTTGAGTATAAAACCAGGAGAAATAAACCAGTTCTACTTAATTAGATCAAAAGATACTACATTACAATGGGGAAGATTATTTCTGAAAGGGTAGAGAAACCAGTATATAACATTTGCTTATTTGTTTATTTTTAATCTTATTTTACAGAGAATAGAAAAATGATAGATAACCCATAAGAAATGATACATGAGTTAAAAATATCAAGACAATAGGTATTTAACAGCAGTTGTTTATTGCACGTTGTTGTTTTCGATGTAGTTGCCTAGATTACTAGATGTAAGTGTGTAAAATTAGTCAAAATAAAAATTTTAAGCATGAACTTCTACCTCTAAAAATCAATAGAGATAACATTTAATGTTTTAGGGAACCATAGATTCATCGGGTAGAAATGACACCCAAAGAATGAACAGCTAATCCATTACCTGATACATGGGTTATAAAAAAAAAATTCATCTTCAAATTGGGGCAGGCAGATTACTTATTTGTTTTTCAACATAGACTTTGTGTAATGCAACACAATTTTAAAAATGTTTTTGGCCAGTTTGTCCTTTAGCAAAGCTCAACTGTGGAGCAGAACAGCTTCAGTGCTACCTGTGATTTTATGCTTCATTGCTGCTTCTCTCATAGTGTGGTTTGATCCTTGTAGGTGTAATACACATTTATTGAAATCGTGATAAAAGGAAATTCAATTTATCCACTCTTCATCTCCCA
This sequence comes from Octodon degus, assembly GCF_000260255.1. Taxonomy (NCBI): domain Eukaryota; kingdom Metazoa; phylum Chordata; class Mammalia; order Rodentia; family Octodontidae; genus Octodon; species Octodon degus. Next base: position 721,290 of record NW_004524585.1, on the reverse strand, counting down.
TAGTTGACATAATACACTGACTCAAGAGTCTCTTGAATAATCACAGCTCTTCTACTAGTTAAAGGTTGGGGAGACAGGAGAGATTGAATTACTTTTACATGTGAAAATGAATCTCGTCTCAACCTGCAAAATTTCTACATTTTCTTTGGGCAAACAGAGTGAAAGTATAAGTTTTGATCGCTAAGCTGATTTTCTAGTAGTTATGGAAAAATACTATTTCAAGCATTGCATCCATGCTCTCAGAGGAACTAGTGAATTCATCAATAGTAATAATTCCTTTCATTTGCAAGAAGAAACTTGTGAAACAAGAAAGTCATCCTCAGGCAATAGCTGCACACCTGGATACCTCTTGTCTCTCTTAGCAGGCTCATTGCTTTGGCTTGTCTAGGCCATTAGTTTCAGAATACTCTTTCACGTTGGGTGAAACTGTAGGAATAACCTGCCTCAACAGCTGTGCTTTAAACTAATAAAGTAGCAGTTTCTAGAATGGGAGCTTATTATTGTGCAAATTCTCCTTCTTGTGCCTGTATTACCTTCATGAAAAATTGTCAGCTGGCTCAGATGCTGAGTTGTTCAAGTCATCCAGTTAGCTCAACTTTAGTCAAACTCAGTTTCTATTCCCGCATTCTTTCTGTTATCTCCTCTGTCAGTTGCCTTTATCATCCAAAATTTATATTTTGAGAAAAAATGAAAGTCACACTTTTGAAATTCCGCCAAATGTATTCAGCTCTACTACTCACATAACTTACATCTGGGCATGTGATTTAAGTTTCTAGGATAGGGTTACTTATGTAGAATGTCACTGCGAGGCAGCATCATATTAAACTGACATCTCTATGTGCAAATTTAATGTATGTGCACCTGACTCGCAGATTGATTGATGTTGTCAACTAAATAAGTAACTTTAACTTTTCAGAGAATGACTTCCAGGAAATGATAAAATTAAGATAAAGCATTAACAATATCCCTTTTACTTCTACAATCTACAATGCCATGACTTCTCTGTAAAGATGTGTGTTCAGCTCTAACAAATACTCAACATTTTCACTTGAGAAACTAAGGGGTTGATCAATGGCATCCTGATCAAATCCAGAATAGTTTCCCTTTTAAAATTCAAGCTGCAATTTGTAAATCCATCCTTCATAGACCTACTTGCCTTTTGATGTTTGTAATTACTTCCTAAAGTTCAGAATTTTATTTGCATGTTGTCATTTATTTTTATCACTCTTTGCAAATATTTGGTCAATTTAATAATTTTTCCTAATAAATATTTTTTGTGGTTGGATATTTCTGTTGATTTTTGTTCTGGTTACTGTTTATATTATTGATCTTTGTTCCTACAGTTATTTTCTTCCTTTTCTTTTTCTTGGGTTTGTTCTTTTGATCATTCAATAACACTTTAAATTTAACATAACTGACCCAACATGTATGTTCCTGACTTATTCTGCTCAAGCAACCATAAAAAAAAAACACCACCATGAACTGGGGAACCCAGAAATAACAGAAATTTTTTTCTTACAGTTTGGGAAGCTGGGAAATGTATTGTCAAATTGCAGCCAGATTCAGTGTGTGGGGAGACCCGCTCACTAGATCATTGATGTTGCCTTTGGGCTGTTTCTGGGTCTTTCCATGATGGAAAAAAGCAAAACAATCATTTACAACCTTTTAATACTAGAGGTGATAATCTCATTTAAGGACTCCACCCTTAAAACCTAATCACTTCTTAATATCACATTTGTTATTAGGTTTCAACACATGAATTTCATGCCCTTCAGGCTATTCTTTAATCTCATGCTTGCTTTTTCTAGGAATCTGTATTCCTATTATAGAGGGAAATATTTACTTCCTTTTCTTGCCTTTTTTTTTTGTTGTTGTTGTTGTTGTTTGTGTAATGGGATCAAACTCAGAACTTTACACTTGTCAGGCAGGTACTTATACTGCTGAGCTATATTCTGAGCCCTCTCATCTCTCTCTTGATTTTCTAATCATATTCAGTAGTTCTTTTTTACAGATAACTTTATTTCTGAGATTAGCAAAAGTTTAGTTGATTCTCTTGCTCTCTTGATTTGAGTAATCCTTTTATTTTTTTTTTCCTCTTTTTGAGACAGGGTCCCACTACGCAGTTCAGGCAGGTCTTAAGGAGTCCAGGCTGGTCTGGAACTCACAAGAATCCTCCTAAATCAGCTTCCTAAATGCTGGGATTATGGACAGACACCATCATACCCAGGCACTTTCAGTGGTCTCTGTATTCTTTTTCTGAAAAAGAATACAAAATAATAAAAAAATTAGAAATGATAGAGAGTTTCACTTAACAAAATAATATGAATTTGATAGTATTTGTTGTATTGATAGTGTTGTCTTCAATTTAAGTTTTTCAGATTACCAATATATTCACTCAAAATTGCAAAAGAAAAGTCATAAAAATTGGGAAGACAGGAAGAGGAAAAAATGAAAAAAGGAGACAAAAAAAGTTAAGCATTAACTGCTCCCTTTTATAGACCAGCAGAAATTCCTTGCTAACAATGACCCACAAAGAATTAAGAAAATGAAGCTAGCCTGACAGCTCAGTGGACTAAGGCATCTGCTTAGGCAGAGTGCAGCTGTCGAGGTTCGATCCCTTCCTGCTGTACTGGCCTTGCTCCCAGGATGCCCTGAGAGGATTGAGACTGGGAATGGTGGCACACGCCTATAATCCTACCACTTGGGAGACTGTAAACGGGAGAATCACTATGTGTCCGATCTACGTAGTGACACCCTGAATACTCTGTACACCCTGCCCTAAATACAGAAAAATAATTAAGAAGACAAAAGAATATAGACAAAATCATCAGTTATCTCATGCCATGCCTGTGTTAAATGTGTGTATCAACTTGGCTAATTTGGGGATGCATAGCTAGTTGGGAAAGCATTGCTTTTGGTGTGTTTATGACAGTGTTTGACAAGAGATTGGTACTGAGTAAACTGAGCAAAGATGACCTACCTTCCCTAATGTGGGTGGTGTCATCCAATCTATTGGAGGTCCAAATGTAACAAAAAATACGAGGAATAATAAGCTCCATCTCTCTGTCTTGGAAAGACATTCTCTCTCCCCCTACGTTTCTCTTTGTCTCTGTCTTCTTAATCTTTAAGCTGGGGGTCTCATCTCCTGCTCTCAGACATCAGAACTCCTGGTTTTTGTGACTAGATTCTGGCACTTACACCAGTCAGTCCCTGTGTACTCAGTTTTCCGTCAACTGCATCCAGTTATGTAGAATAACCAGCAGTAACAGAAAAGGTTGATTCTGGCTTGCAGGTGTGTAGGTTTTAGACTACAGGCTTTTATTATTATTGTTACTGTTTTGGGCCTCCGGTGGTAGGATATCATGGCAGAACTCAGTAAGAGAAGTGCTCCGTTCACCCCATGGCTTCCAGGTCACAGAGGAGACAGAGGAGGGGACTGGGTTTCCATGTCTTGTAAGCGTATGCCTCCGATTACTTGACATTCTTTGACTAAGGCTAAACTACTAAATGTTCCAACTGGAATAGTTTCATGGGCTTGGTTTCAAGATTTGAGTATGTAGGTCTTTTAGGTACATTTACATAGCTTTTCTTAAGCTTTTAGCCTCAAATTGAATAAAAGCACCGACTCCCCTGTTTCTGAAACTTTCTGACAGTATATTGGGGAACTTTTGGATCTTTTGGACTTTGAGACAGATCCATGATAAATCTCCTCTTATGTATACTGCTATTTCTGTTTTTCTGGAGAACTTTGCCTAGTACAAGGACTCCTCTATGTACATTTTTTTTTTTTGTTTTCTCATTTCATAGTAGTAGTTTCACAGATATGCAAATCTGGCTGACATTCATAACCAAAAGAAAATAATCATCCATAAAATTGATCATTTCAATAATCATCATGAATTCCCTCAAATAGATCTTACACAGATTATGTTTATGAATTTTAAAAACTGTATTTTATGAATGCTGAATGTTGCATCATTAGGAATGTTAACAATTAGATTACTTCAGCATTATAACTGAGAAACATGAAACTATTCATTAATATAAACTAAGTTTATGGGGAAAAAAACCCCTTAACATGTATATTTATATAATTACTTACTTTCTCCTTACTTCATATTTGACTCAAGAACAGATAGTATAATGTAGGTAAAATCATGACTGTTAGGTACAAAGCAAATGGAGAAAGATTGATCAGTAAACTTTTCAACTCAGTGGCTCAATGACAACAGTGGCAGCTTTTGCAATTAGTTTAGGTTCTTTGTTTCTTGAGGCAACTGTAAAACCCACAGCCATGTATTCAGTTTCCAATGAAATTGGTACACATCATAAAAATTGTATTTGAGTTAATTGGTGCATTGGCTGACAGATTCAGCAGACAGGCCAAGCCTTGAGCTATCCAGTTATTGCTTAAACTGCTCTGTTGAAACTGGGTTGGCTGGGATCATTGAGAAGGCGGTGGTTCCCCAAGGCTTACGCAAGACACAAGTTGAGAATTTGGTATCTGGGGATGTCAATCTGACACTCTTCATAAGCATCAAACACTGCCAAATTATGAAAAAAGAGAAAAGGATTCGCTACATGCTGATACTGTATAAATAGCAAGTAATTGCATTATAATATAATATAATCATATAAAAATGTGTAGTGAACTAATTCTGGAAAAAAGAGACAGAGATGATATAAAATTTCTTTATTTTTAAGTTTAAACAATCTTTTGTAAAGTTTATTACAACCTGTCATTGAACTACCTTGAATGATTGACTGCTTTCTTCATTTGAGCCCAAAGCCCTTTTTATCTACTCAATGGAAAATAAACTTTCAACCCATTTAAAAAAGATTCCTTTTTTTTTTTTTTTTGAGTACTATTGTAAAACAAGGATTCCTGGTGTGTCTATTTAGAAAGCACTTTGGAAAGGACAACACTAGCCTTAGGATAATTATTCTTAAACCTGAATGCCTTAAGAAAACATAAATAGCCGATGAACAGTTGCCTCTTCACTTATTTTCAAAGACATTTAGAGCACAGAATATTTCTCAAGACATATTCAGAATATTAAACATTCAAAAAGTTACTCAGAATAAAATATTGTGTATAAATCCAAACCTTCAGTTTTTCAAACAATAGAAAAATGTTTAATTTCAGGGGATTAAGGATTGGATTTACAAAAAGAACTTAAAATATTATTTTTGGCTTATACATAGAAGAAAACTAGTAAGTCATTAAATATAGCCCTAAGTGAATGCTAACATTGCATCCAAGTTCTCTCGGAATAACTATTTTCTTTCTGAGTGATTAGATTGAGTCAAACATATTCATAGTTTTGTGGTGCCATTGGAATGTTCAATTTTCCTCTGAAATATCCTTTTTAATTTTTTTTTTTTTTTGAGTTGAACACTTTATTTTCAAGCCTTTAGACTTTGTGAGAGACACAGAAACCAGCGCTAAGGGTAAAGCCACGCTGTCCCCACTGCAGCTGCCCCTGTGGGCTAAGGCTGCCTTGCAGGTTACCCAGAGGCCTCGAGAAGCAGTTTTACACTATGACTCTTTAAAAGCACCAGTCACCTCTTATTTTCATAAGTGATCCAGATTTCCACTGTTTTTTGTGTGTAAGTTTGTTTTGATTTTTTTTTTTTTTTTTTTTTTTGCAGCTGAGTTGAAGTTTTATCGTTTTCCCCTTTACACAGACCAACATCCTCTTTAAAGAATGAAATGCAGAAACCAGCTTCTATGTTTCTTTCTTTTTTCTTGTACAGGTTCTCACTTCACAAGTGATTAGGATATTATTGAATCAAGACCTAAGGGTTTGTTTCCGTCAGAAGATATTGCTGCTAAAGGAGGATCATTGCCTGTAGCTATAACATAGATTACAAATGTTAAGTAGATTAGGAGAAATTATTGAATAGGGGAGAGATAAAATACAAAGATCTTAAAATTCATGCTGGAAGCATGAAAAGTATAGTTTCCTGACGTGACATGATATGATTTTCTGTTTTTAAAAAGTACACATTCAGGGCCGACCAAAAGCCGAACTAAAGCACAAAACTAAAGCGCCTGCAATCAGACTCAGGGGCCGGGGGTTCAATACCCGGATCTGCCCTGCCCTCCCCACCCTGGGGCTCACTGAGAGGGAGATTGAGACTGGGCGTGATGGCGTGCGCCTGTAATCCTAGCTCTTGGAAGGCTGTAAACAGGCGGATAACTACGAGTCCAATGTAGTAGTGAAACCCTGAACACCCTGTAAACCCTTCCCTAAAACACACACACACACACACACACACACACACACACACACACACAAAGTAAACATTCAATGGTTACGGAGGCAGCTCAGCAGACTAAGCACCTGCCTAGGCAAGCACAGGGCACGGGTTCGATACCCAGTACCATATGTCGAGCAGGCCCTGCCCTGGGTGCACCCAGCTGGCCCCCAAGACGGTGCGTGGTGGCGCACACCTGTAATCCCACCACTGCAGAGGCTGAAAACAGGAGGATCGCCATGAGTCCCATCTACGTAGTGAGACTGTGTAGACCCTGTACTAAATACATAAAACAACAACAACAAAATACTAATTACACTACAGTCCAAAACCAGTCTAATTGGTTGGATTGGAGATGGGCAACTCATTCCATGGGAATTTTACCCTAATCTACATTTCGGGAGTCAGACTTCTGAGTAGAGTTTTCTGAGTCTCTGAAATAAGTAGTAATGTAGAAGTGGGGCTTCGAATTTTATTTTTATTTTTTTTTATTTTGTTTTTATTTTATTTTTTTTTTTCAGAAGGACAGTTTCAACACATAATACACTGCATATATTCTTCTTAGTGGTTAATTGCTGTACAAGATGAGGACTTGTGATCCTATTTACAAACACCATTAGAACAAATCATTCTATTCCTTAAGAGAATGCAACTATATATCTATCCCAACCTCTTTGAATACACAGATACAAAATGGACATTCATCGGTATACCCCATTTT
>NW_004524585.1:696039-707478 GCF_000260255.1 Octodon degus | reverse complement strand
GAGGGTCCGGCCCATGCTGCGCCTGGGCTGGGACTGGTCCCGCTGGCGCAGGGTAGCAGGAAACTCTCCGCACACTCACCGGACCTGGGCTAGGACTCGGGGCTTGGAATTTTTTTTTTTTAAATGTATTTAGTACAGAATCTACAGGGTCTGACTACACAGATCAGACTCATAGTGATCCTCCTGTTTTCAGCCTTGCAAACGCTAGGATTACAAGGGCACACCACCATGCCCAATCTCAGAGCCCCAGGGACGGGACAGGCAGGGCACACCAGGAATCAAACCCCAGTCCCTGTGCCTGTCTAGTAGGCGCTTTAGTCTGCTAAGTTATCCAGTGTGCCCTTGGACAATGATATTTTGCTTCATGTAAAGAAAGATAGAGCAAAGTAAAAGTTATGGAGAGGATCTACGTAAAGAAAAAAGATACTGAAAAAGGACAGTTTATGGCCTTGTGAGGGCTGGGGAGATAGCTCAGTACAACAAGCAACTTGCCTGGGAAGTGCAAGGTCATAAGTTCAATCCCCAGTACTCGAAAAAAGAAAAAAAAAAAAAAGACGATGTGATTACAGAATTAGATAGATTCAGCTGAAGGTGGGCTGCATACTGTAGTGTCCAGTCCTGCTGGGCCTGATGTTCCTTCCTATTCTTGGATTACACTAATAGCTTTAGGTCCTTGGCTAAGTATAAGTGTGTTTATTTTACTCACAACCCAATGATGGCTGCAAAACTGAATTACACAGGGACCCTATTATTCTCAGTCACTGATGTCTGTACCTACACACATTACTCTGTTTATAACCTCTGCTTGGAATATCATCCTCATCTTCAACCACTGTCACCACATCTTACCAAAATAGCCCCATCCTAATCTTATTATTGCACTCATCTTTGTGAAAACAGTTGTCTGTGAAAGCCTTTTCTGAATGCCCTAGATTTAGACAAATACGGTATTCCTTTTGTTTGTTGTTATCTTTAATGCATAGCAATCAGTGAGAGGACGTGCACGTTGTTCACAGCTATATTTGTAACACTCATACAGTTCTGAGTCAGTACTGGGCAAGCCATAGCTAGTGTTTGTTAAGGAAGGAAAGAAAAAAGAGGCAGTGAAAGAAGGAAAGAAAGAAAGAAGAAAATCAAAAGTAGTAAGGCAGTAAAATAAGTAAAGCAAAATTAATGTGAATGAATAATGGTCACTTGAGATTTGAGATGAGCTCTGACCTGCTGAGCTGGTGCCTTCTTCTACACTAGCCGAGTTCCTGCTATCCGCTAAGATGGAACAGAAGTGAATCCTAGGTGCCAGATGTTTTCATGCTGACCTATACAGGTTTCCTATCTTCAATAAATGAGGTAGTGCTGTGGGAGCATTATCTGAGCTTTATTCATTCAATCAAAGTAACTATACTTAGCACTGCACATTGAAGGAGCACAAAGTAGACTATTCTGGAGAAGTTAATAGCAGTCATACTCTAAAGATAGATATGTATATATTTTAACTTGTTCAAACCAGATTTTTGTTTTTGTTTATGAAGGGACAAATGTGAATTTCTTCCTGAAAATTGTTCATGGTTCCACAAAAAATGATTCGGTTATGTATACATTTTATACAGAGAGAAAGAAAAATAGTACCAACAACATTGCAATTATAAATAGATGATCAATGTAGAATAGATCTCTGAAGAGTATGTGACTGATAATCCATTTCTTATAGTAGCAATGAGCATGTAAAATAATATATTTATTTCACTGACAATCCTAGCAAAGCAGTCAAGTACTTACATGATGAAGTCCGCTGATAAATAATTGCTGGAAAGTTCTTTTAAAATTTTCTCACTGGTTGGTTATGTGAAATAGCCCTCCTCCTCAAAAAGCTCTTTTCTGGAATTTTTAAGAATTCTATGGAAACAGACTCTGGGACGAAGATTTGAGTACGAGAAGTTTATTGGGGAAAGCTCTATGAAAAAGTCCCTGTAGGGACAAGGAGGAAATGGAGTTTCACAGAGGTACAAGTTAATTGCAATTCATTTTAACACAGGCATGCTGTCTTTATTGTATAATTCCTCTCACTGCAGGAGGCTCTGAATTGGGAATGGTCATGTAAATCAATATTACATACCATACGAGGTCTGTACTCTTGCAATATTGATCAAGAAAAGAAAGACTAAGTCTGGATTTTCTGCATCACTGAACCTAAGTTGTTCCAGTGACAAGCCTTAACCTAGGGCAAGGCAACAGAGGAATTCCAGAGAGTTATAGAGTCAATACTTCTAGTCCCTTGAGAGATGAGGTCCTCTGGCCAGCATGGGAATTCACTTTGTGGTCAGGCTATAGCATTAAGGTGAATTTAAGAACTGACTGAAGGATGTGTTTTATATGTTTTTTTTAAGGAAATAGTAGATAGTACACACATAGAACATTTACTGCAAAGGAAATTAAGAAAGGATAATTAGAATAAGATACTAATTTTTATATTTGAGGCTTACAATTAATTTTGAGGCTTACAATTAATTTGAAATACAATTATCTGGATAGTTATAATAACTTTTTATTTCATTCAGTTAATGTGACTTCTTACTAGATTATCTGAATGTGTCCGTTAAAAATACTGTACCCAGTTTTCTGCATATTGAAGTTCTGGGGACACAGCAGCTTCTTAAAGCTTTTGTGTTTTCGTCAGAGTTCATTTATTACGTCTTTACCAGTGGACGCTAAGTCTATCAAACTAATCGATACATCAACTTAGCAACACTGATTTTTCATCCATTTAAATTCAGTAAATTTGCCTAATAGCCCACCTGATTTTTAATACTCCAGCAGGGACTGTGCAACAATAGTACCTAAAGGAGCTCCAAATGAGAGGATGATTGTCCTGTAGAGCACTTTTTACCGCCAATGAGCTCTCTATCTTCAGAGCACAGGGGGCAATGGTGTCAGACAAGAAATTAAATGTCAGTCTGAAAATAATTTGCAGATCACTTTCTTCTCAAAGGGACTCGATAACTGCCTATGTCCGCAAAACCTCAAATTCTAATGTTAAGTTAAAATATGAAAATAAAAAAATGAAGGTAGTGAGTTGTCCTGTACTTGGTAATGAGTATGTCCTACTTTTGATAAAGAAAATTTTGGGTAATTCTATAATTTTTCATAGTTGTAGGTTTTGTAGCTTTTCCACAAAAATGTAACAGTTTCCAATTTCCTCTCAGCACAAACAGGTAAAATACACTATCCAGATGGCCTATAATAGGATCTTAGTAGGGCAGAAAAGCTTCATTAAACATCAAAAATGGTGCTGGCCAAATAGCTCAGTGAATTAAAGCAACTGCAAGCAGGTTCAGGGGCCAGGAGTTCGATCCGCAGGCCTGGTGTGCCGTCCAGACGCCAGGGCACTTTGAGATGGCAATTGAGACTGGGCATGGTGGCGAGCACCTGTAATCCCAGCTATTGGGAGGCTGTAAACAGGCTGATCACTACAAGTCCGATCTAGTATTGAGACCCTGAACACCCTGTAGACCCTTCTCTAAAATACAAAAAAAAAAAGACATAATAATAATAAAATAAATAAAAGAAACATGAAACGTGAAGGAAACTGACTAAACATTAACCTATTCTTTATGTTTGCTTTTTGGAAAATATAGGATCAAACATTTTATTTGGAGAAAGTTTTTTAATTAGTATTTCTTTGTCTTAATTTTTGTTAAGTTTCATAATATAATGCTACTTAAGGTTGAGCTTTATGTTTTTTGGAATAAATGCTATTTTTTATTATTCTTAGAATTTCAGAACCTAATGGGTGCCTGGCTTTCAATAAATGTTTATTGAAGGTGAAGGAAATTAGCTAAGTGATAACAGAGGCCAGAAAATTGAGTTTCTACATACCAAGTTAATTATGATGTTTATAACTATGAATGCTATAATCTGATACTTCTGAAAAACTGGATGTAAAAATAACTTTTGTAAAACTATGTTTATACAAAATAAAACTTATTTACATAATTTGTATACTCAACATCTATATCTAATTGTACAGATAGCATTGAAAGTGGTAGAATGTATACATTATTAAAATGTTCTAGAGGATATAAATTAATTTACGAACTTAAATTTCTAACTATCACTTGGCATATGTTTCTGGCATCTTTAAACATACTGATAACTAGCATTGCTGCTTGAATCTTGGAACAGAGCTCTAAAAATAGTTGACATTTTCCTGTTTCTATAGTAACAAAGGAAATGGCTTCATACTCCAGCCCTGCTCCCACAGAGCTTAATGTTCACTTTAGAGTGCCTATATGCTCACCAACTATGTTATTGTAGTAAAAACTACTATTACTTTTTTCTGTGTATCTTTGATGTCTCTTATAACAATACAGTCACTACTACAACAATCTGAGTATTTATCTAATTTGGTTAAAAGAGTCCAGTTATTTTTCAAGAAGATGAGTTTTGCCTTTCAAAATGTTAAGGCCAGACCATGCTCTAACCTGGTGTGATCTTAACTGTCCTGCAAGATTTTCACATTCTCTTCTACCTTAACATTGGGATTTTATTAATGGCCACAGATTTGGAGGGTTAAATAATTAACCCCCTTTTTAATGAACTAATGATCACTGATTATTGGGGAGAACTCCAATAAATTTCCTCATTTGGAATGTACCTCTTTGTACCTTTCACACCGATACTGGTAGCATATTTCTTTCACTGAGTAAATTTTATAAAAATGGGAGAATTTTTCTTTCTTATTTGAAATAAATACTCAGTGTTTCAAGTAGAGGTATCTATAAAATGTTTTGGAAAAATACTTGCTGAAATCAAAGAGTGCATATTCTGTGAGTAAGAAATATATTTCAATATATCATTTACCCTTGTTTTAGATTATAGTATTTTAATATTATAATATCAGTGGCAAACTGTCCTACAATATTTCACATAATGAAATATTTCACAGTATTTCACATAGTGTATCTCTCCATTTCTGAAAATTTAGTTATAATAGTGCAGCAGTTGGTGATTGTCATAGGTAGAAGGATAATTTCTCAATATGACCAAGCCCAAATTTCCAAGACTTGTGAATATATTAGATCATATGGCAAAGGGGAATTGAGGTACAGATAAAATTAAACTCACTCAATTCAGGTAATCTTGTGTTAGAGATGTAATATTCATTTTTCTTTTGGTCTATTATTGTCACATCACAAAAGTAGAAGGGCAATAGAAATATCTTCCTGGAAAAAACAAGGAGATGGGCTTGTGGGAAGGCTTTTGCCTGGTGTACATAAACTGAACATATAGGAATTTGGGCAGAAGACAAGAAAATCATATAGCTTCTGGATGTTAGAAAAGGAAAGAATTATCCTAATGAATTTTGTTGTTCTAAGCAACTATATTTCTAATAATTTATTATAGTAGCAATTGGAAACTGATTAAGTGGACATAAATGGAGAAGAACTTCCAATGGTAATGAGTGCATCAAGAAGTAGAGTATTAGATAACTTTCTTTATTGAGAGACTTTACTCAATGGATTTTATAATTTAGTAAAAGGATTTATACTGTTTCTAGAAAATCAAAGGGCTAATAGGAAACTATGAAAGTAAATACAATTCTTCACATTTATCATTATTCTATAGTTAAAATATTCCTTTAGGTTTCAGATATTTTTGTTAGAAGAAAGTCAAAGAAAAGTAATTTTAGTAAATTTATTTAAATGCAAAATAGATTAAAAATAAAAGCAGATTTAAAAAGAAGCTGTTATGGTTTGTTTCTAGTCATTCTTGCAAACCCTCGAGAAGTCACTGGGGCAGGCTTCTAGAGTTTGTGAATTCATGCTCCAATGTTGGGGTTGTGGATGTGAGTGCTACATCCACCTTGGGTAGGTAGTCTGCGTACAGTCTAAGGAAGGGAGAGACTCTTGCCAGCTGCCTTAGCTCCTCCTTTTACTCTTTGCTGTTTCCTGCCACCATGTGCTACCCTTTTCCATGTGCCACTCTGCCTTGGAGACAGCCTAGTATGGCCTGAAAACTTCACTAACTGTGAGCTAAGTAAAGCTTTCCATCCTTAATTCTGGGTGTCAGGTGTTTTGTCCCAGAAATCAGAGAAAAGTAACCATAACAGAAGCTAAGCCACATTTTATTAATAGAATATGGTGAAAGAATTTCTAGTCTGTTGATATATTATTTTATGGTTATTCTTGTGTACATTGTACTATAATGTATCAACTGTACTTCATTGATTTGAAAATTTTGTAACTTTACTTATGATATTTAAAATAGTACTTTATAAATAAATGGATGATATATAAGGAATTTAAGATCCCACTTAATTAATTTGTACTATACTTATCATTTTCACTTTATGAATATTAGAATAATCACTAAATATAGTGTAATTTATTCTACATTATTAAAAGCTAGATGTTATATTTAATTCATAAATATAACTCAATCTTTAATCCTACTACATTTATTGAGTTCCCTGAATAATGTCTTACTCTGGAAAATATGATGTTGAAGAATTTGTCCAGCACTTTCTATTATATATTATATTTGATTCATACTCATCAACATTTCAAAAAGACAATATGCAATTGATATGACATATGCTTCATAAAATGAGTAATTCTATGATATCAAAATATTATTCTGCCTAAACCAGATCCAATCAAAACCATGTTGTATGTTAGCTATAGTTATTTAACTTTTTCTAGTTCAGGTTGTTAATTTGACATATCAACTGCTTAAGGTATAGGAATGACATGTTTCTTTTAAAAAAGGAAATATGCTTATACTGGGGACAGAAAGAAAAGAAGAAGAAACTATGTGAGATTCTTTTGAATTGATCCAAATGTATAATAGGGTGGGTGGATTTAAGATGGTTTATTTAGATTAGAAGAAATGGATATGTTTAAGCTATGAGAAGATATTGTAGAGTTAAATGTGATAGAGAGTTTGAAACTGGGCTTGGTGGCACGCATCTGTAATCCCAGTCCTTGGAAGGCTGAACACAGGAGGATCAGTACAAATCTGACCTGTGTAGTGAGACCCTGTAGACCCCATACTAAATAGATATATTTACTATTATATATATATTATAGTATATAATACATATTTTAGTTCTTTTGTGGAGACACCAAGAAGAGGAACAACTCGATCAAATTATCAGCCTTAACTATTTTGATATCCTTTATTTCTGCAGTGCTAGAAATCAAATACATATTTGGGAAAAATACTTATCAAGTATGTAAAAGAAGGACTGAAGATAAAGCTCAGAGGAAGAGTGCTTGCCTAGTACTATGATGACATATACATATTTAATACACTATAGTATATATATATGTATTAAATATATATATTTACTATAAATATATAAGATAATAAATATTTTATATATTTATAAATAAATTAACAAGGAATTAAAATGGAGACATTGAATAAGACATTAGGAATATGATACAGATTTTTAATATAAGCTACTAAGTTGATGTCTCTTGAACTGCGACATAAAATCATAAATGCAAGCATGTTTATGGAGATTAGATTATGCAGGATTACAATGAATTGTTGAAACATATTATATCAGAGGTTACTACAGTTAACTCAAATCAAAATTTTAAATAGAAATGTGGCTACTCAAATATGAAATTTCAGACTGAGAGCAAGCCCAAATTGAGTAGATACTTATTTATAAATGGTCATAGACTTTTGTGGGAGTACCACATCTCTGGAGGTTACAGAGGATTCTTGGGGTACTGTAGCATTAGAACATGTGCAGAAATGGAAGAACCAGCAAGAGAACCAGGAAAGCCTGTGTAATAGACTTACTCTTTGCATCAAATAGTTGCTGTCAAGCAATATAGACTTCCATTTTTTTTTTGGAAAAAAAAATATATATATACCATTTGGCAAAATACATGTCATCATAAGTGTTTGAGAAAAATATTTATCAAGTATATAAAAGAAGGACTGGAGATAAAGCTCAGAGGAAGAGTGCTTGCCTGGTATTTAATCTCTAGCACTGCAGAAATAAAGGATATCAAAATAGTTAATCTAAGGCTGATAATTTGATTGAGCTGTTCCTCTTCTTGGTGTCTCCACAAAAGAACTAAAAGCAGCATTTCATTGCGACATATGCACACCCGTGTTTACAGCAGCAGAGTTTACAACAGATCTTGAAAACAAACCAAGTGAACATAACTCAATGAATAAATAAAAAGGTGTTTTTTAATATGATGTAGTTCCAATCAGCCATGAAAAGAATACGCTTGAGACATTTATAGCTAAAAAAGGGACTTTTAAGTGAAATAAACTGAACACACGTGTAAATATTACATTGTCTCGGTGTAAGAAACTGAATGTGTAAAGAATAGTAAAAATGTATAATAGACGTTGTGTAATAAGGAGAAATTTTTCAAGAAGGATAAGAGAACTGTGAGATGAAGGAATGGAAAAGAAAAGAATAATAGAAGGATGAAGTGTAAACAAGGCTTTATAAATAAAGAGGGAAGCGAAGATAAACAGAGGGGAGGGGAATGGGAAAAGAGGGTGGAACCAACGTGCATAATATCTAGCTGCAAATTTCCTGAGGAATGTGATCAGTATGCATACTTAAATTGTACCAATACATTTAACAAATAAATAAAAATTAAACAAGATAGAACTTATTCTATTGTTCAAGGGACTTTTTTCTATATTTTGCTTCTACCTAGGTTGTTAAATTTTAGTTTTCATATTCTTCATTTAGTCCTTAGGAAGGACTACAGCGAAAGACAGACTGGTCCTTTCCTTTAAACACACATTTTGAAACAGCTTCACAGCATTAGTTCCGATGTCCTTTAGGTCAGTACAAAATCACATGGCATAATGACCTACTCATTACAGCTAGCCACAGTGGCTATCTCAAAATCTGGGTTCTCTTGCTAAGAAAAAAGAACAGTTACAGGTAGTTTTACAATATAAATATTTACATAGATGATTTTCATATAAAACAGTCTGTCAAAAATAAAGTACACAATGCCACAAAAACAGCAGAAACAACAGAACAACAGATGCTCATTTTTAAACCACCACTGTGGAGAACAAAATATCTCTGAGATTAATGAATTTATTTAGCCACCAGAGATGTTAGTCTGAAAAAAAAAAAAGTGGCCCTGGATAAGGTGCCACATTCTCTAGAAGCAAGGGTAGTTAGCATAACCAACAGCATCCAAAAGGGAAATAGAAGTCTATATAGTATAGTTACTTAAGTTCCTTTTTCTTCTCAAGTAGAAAACAAAAAATTGGGAGCTTGTGTGAAGACTAACAAGTTAGACAATGAAGCTCACAATAGAGAGTTGCAAATTAAGGCATGGAACCTAGAATTGCTTAGAAGAATTCAGGCTATCTTTAAAGAATTTTAAGTGGAGAGCTGAAATTGTCCAATTTGCACTTTAGCAAGAATATCCTGGCAGGATTAGAGAACATGGATCTGTGCAGATCCAGATTGGGAGTGGGAGCAGCCTTTAACTGATATCTCAAGATCTTAGGCAAATGATGAGAATCTGAAGTAAGGAAAGGTTAAGAGGGGGAGTGTGATGTAATAAATAAGTAATTTTGCTAGTTTTGGCCCCAGCTTCCTGGGAAGGAGCTTAAAAACACTAGATATTTGATGAATGGCAGGAGTATCTATCTTACTCATGACAGTCTTCTCAGATTACACCTGAGTTTATGTTGATGAGATGACTTTGCAGGGGAGCTGGCCTTGTCCAAAAGACATCACCTGACAGCAGCATGGAATGTGGAGGGGAGAATGACGCCCTAAGATTGAATTCAAAACCTGGTCAGTGATTCTGTCAGCTCTGCCTATCTAAAATGATCTCAATAACCTTAGATACACACAGGTGTGTGGGTGACAATACTTTGTGTAATTGTTATACATTGAGCATTACAGAAGGATGATATTGACCAACAGGCAAGTTGAAGCAGACAGAGTTTGAAAGTAGAGTTTATTTAAGCCCGAATGGGAAAGGCCACCCATCCAAATGTACATTCTAGTCGACCAGAATAAATGCTTCTAAATGGCATCTGCAGGATCTGGTTTTATAGACTACAAGACAGCAACAAAATTAAACACACAAAAAACAAACAAGAAATGGTTACAGTGAGTTGGTTGCTAACAATGCTAATGGTTCAGGATACCAGAGTTGCTGAATTATTATTTGTGATAAAAAGAATTGAGATAAGTGGGAAAAAGCGTTTGCTAGGCTTACTTAGATCTTTATGTTAGAAAGTCTACAGTAACTTGCAAGTGAAAGGTCACAGTGACCTATATGACAGCTACTTTATGCCTTTTATTTCCCCTGGGCTAAACAATATTGTGACTTTATTTTTTGTGATACGTGAAATATTCTGGCTCCACGTGAATCTCAGCATTTGAGATCTTACCAGACCTCATCCTATTTATTCTTCTTCTGACCCAGATTTGTTATAATAAAATAAAAATCACACATTTCCTGAGTTCTTTGAGTTGTTTTACAGGATGATTGAAACTAAGAAGGTATTGGCAATCCCCAAAACCTTTGCCAATTTGTCCTAAGTACAGAAGCCATGGGAAACCCAGGCTGTAGCATGGTATTAGAGGGGAGGGGAGTTCTAGAAGAACTGCACCCTTCATTTGTGAACTGGCCCACATTTCAGTCATTGTGTTAGAATTTTGTTGCAAGGCTCACAGACAACAGAGAAAGGTTAGGTGTTTCAGATACTAAAGAAGTTGAGCATGGTGACTAGTAAACTTCCAAACAAAAGAAATTGTAAGTGTGCTCTACGTTTAACCTCAGCTGAATTTTATCTAAATTGAAACTAGAAGAGCCAGGGAGGTGGCTCAGTAGAATAAGTGCTTCCATGGCAAGTGCAAGGGGCCTGAGTTCAATCCCCGGTTCCGCAAAAAAAAAAAAAAAAAAAAAAAAAAAGAAAAAAGCAAAGAAAAGAAAGAAAGAAAGAAAGAAACTAAATGATCACCTCAGAATTTTTCAGTTTCTACCATGAAAATGTGGTAATTTTTTTGATGCTGACCATATTTTGGACCATTTTATGTCACACAGATCTATGTCAGAGAATAATAGACATCTAGCAGTACTAGATCTCTCCCACCAAACTTGATGTTACACTTATGTGAGATCTAAAAATGATTCTAAAATTTCAAATATGTACCTCATTGATTAGGCCTTCTATGGCCTAGAATGAGATAAGAAATCTAAAGAGATTGAAAATGCTGAATAAAAAATACTTTAAATTAGCAGAGAAAAAATAAAGTTTCAATTAGTTGAGATTAAACAATAAATAGAAGAAAATAAAGAGAATCTGACATTCTGAAACCAAGGGAGTTTGTTAACATAGAGGAAATATTAAAAATTCAAAATATTTTTGTGAGAGACTATATTAATCAATTTTCCATTACATGGGAAAAGTATTTGA
>NW_004524585.1:682056-686072 GCF_000260255.1 Octodon degus | reverse complement strand
CCTCCAGGTGGGTGTTGCTTGGATCTGGCTGCTGTGCTCCACTTCTTTCTGCTGCAGGCGTTAAAGTTGAACCCTTTGTGTCTCTCTGGCAAGATGTTCTGCTCCTGAATCAGCTGGGTGGGTCTTGCCTCAAGCCTCTTTGCAGGGAGTTTTGCCGAAGGGTTCTGTGTTGGGCCTGCGCTCTGGGTCTATTCAGGATCCCACCTGGCCCTGGGTCGTCTCACTCACTTGCCGGGCCTGCGCTCTGGGTCTGTTCAGGATCCCACCCGGCCCTGGTCGTCTCACTCCCTCGCCGGGCCTGTGCTCCGGGTCTGTTCAGGATCCCGCCAGGCCCCGGGTTGTCTCACTCACTGGCCGGGCCTGCGCTCTGGGTCTGTTCAGGATCCTGCGGCCTGGGTCGTCTCACTCACTCGCCGGCCTGCGCTCTGGGACTGTTCTCCTATAACTCACTTTTGAAATACCACATTTTAGTTTTTAAATGTGTTTAAATTTTTCTAATCATATTTATTATATTTAATATGCTTGATCAGAAAATGCATAGTTGAATACTTTTAGTACATTGTGAAAACTTTTTGTTCGTTGTTTTCTATTTATTTTCTATGTAATATATTTTACAAGGATTCTATTTTTTTATTAATTTTATTGAGAAACAAATAGCAATAAGGTAGTTTTAAAACCAATTAGTAGGACAGTTTCAATAATTAATACATTGCATATTGTTGTCTTCATAGTGGTTATTCATAGTACAAGATGCAGACGTGATATCCTGTCCAAAAACTTTTGGCACAAATCTTTTTTCTCATTGAATTAAGAGAAAGTAGCTGTGTATCTATCATAATTATTTTGTATATACAAATATCCTTCATTTGTATCCCCCTTTTTTTTGTTTGGTTTTGTCAGACATAGGTAGTCCATTGCCATTAAAATATTGTAGGTGCATGAATTCAGTAAAGTAATCCAATATAGTCCAGTAGTCTATAATAGTAATGGGTTATCTGTGGGACTGGCAATGTCAGAAGTTTTTGACTTGAGCCTTTTATAGCTCAGCATATTAATATGGCTTTACTTTTTATACCTCATTTTTATAACAAGTATTCTAAAAGAAGAGAAATAATACATTTATTGAACTCCATTGCTGGTGTAATGTCTAAAGATCAGAACCTCCAGACAAAAAAATCTAGAAGTATAATCCTGAACAAAAATAACTTTTCCCTTTTATTGAGCCCATATAATTAGCTCTATCTTTTTATCTTGCTTTTGGATACTAACAGTAGAAGCCCAAACACATTCAGGCACAAACACAAGTTCAGAGAGGGTTGGGAGAAAGAAAGTCAGTGGTGGTGAAGCACGCTGCAGGAATAAAAGATTGCTTCTTGTGTTCTTTCTGTAAATCTGTTCTACAATTAATACCCAGGCCTTGTTTCATCATTATGCAAAGAAAGACATGATACAATTTAATTTACCTTGAAAAGTGAATTTTTTTCTAATTCTTAACAAATATATTTTTTCATGATATATGGATAGATTTATGGATTTGTAAGAATAAAACTGATCTTAAATATTCAACTTAAATACAAATTCTAACAGGAAAATCCTATGAAGATTAAAACAGACTTACAACCAGAGTGAGACTGACCACATCACACCCTTTCTTTCTGTGCTTAAAACAAATGAGAAGGCCAAATGATCCCCATGAGCAATCTTTCCACATGATTTTCTCTTAATTCATTGATAGGCAGATTTATAATTTATAATGTGCTAGCAACATAAAGATGAAGCTAAACTGGAATCCGTTCTCAAGGAGCTGATAATTTGCTGGTGCGATTTCTTATCAGATTTAAGTGGTAGTTTAGAGACTTCTTAATGGTGGTCCTTAGGCAGATTGCCATGATCAACATAAAATGCTATTTTTTGTCTAAGGCTGTATTTTTGGTTTACTTTGCTCTTAGACACCCTTTCCGTGTCACCACTTTGGTGCCGAGACACCAGGCTAACACTCATCTTACCTTTCTTCTCACCTTTTGGTTTTAGCATGTTTCATTTAGTACTTACTCTAAGCAAGATGCCCCATGAGAGACTTGAAATAAGAGGTCAAACCAGTCCTGCCAGAGATCTAACCACTTTGGGGGCTTTCCAAATCCAACATTAATTCCTTTTATTAATTTTTTAGAAAATATGTTGTGAAAATTCATATGTCAGTGAAATAGAAAAAATGTCCCATCCTTGACTGGGTACTTGTAGAGACAGCATTTATTGCTTCAGTCTTGCAGTTAGTTGAAGAGACAGAAAGACCATACCTGCAATTCCTCTTGACTGTTTTGTGTCGTTTTCTTCCATTTTCTATTGCTCACAGTAACAGTTTCATCATCCTTCAAGATAGTTTGTAGATCTCAGAGGATCTGGAAGATGAACACTTGGGATCAAGCTCATTATTTTCCAGCTCTCTGGGTGAGAACTGGGCATCACCTCTGAGCTGCATGCCCTTATCTCGTGTTTTCCACGGGAGCGTCTGTCTCAGAGTAGTTGCCAAATTTAGTAACCACATAACCTGCATCTGAACCTTTTAAATTTGTCCACTCCGTTTCCTAAAACTTCTTTTTGACATTAAATTTAAAACCATAGAATACTTGTATTTCACATGGAGCTAAAAGATAAAGGAGAATTTGAAGATTATTTTGTCTTACAAATGACATGCACATGAAAGTATATATTTCAGAATAATTAACTTAGAGATTTCCACTAATTTTAAAGCTTTTATTTTCAGTATAATAAAATGTATTTTTAGGCAGATTTCTCAATTTGATGAAAGATTTTATGTCATTAATAGCAATCACATGGAAAACATTTAAATTTTACTCATAAAATATTTAACAAAATGGCCTGAAATCTGTGTTTTTATTTAAAGTGAAAGGACAGAATAAATCTTAGAAATTATTCCAACTTTTAAGGAGGAAGTGATTTGGGAAAAGTTGTATAATTCTTTAAATATAGAGTTAAATTATGATTCGCATGCTGTGTTAGTAAGCTTTCCATTGACGTGACAAAATACTTGAGGAAAGAAATTTAAAGGAGAAAAGATTTATTTTGGCTCAAGGTTTTCATCCATTGTTGCCTCTCTGTTCTTTCTGGACAGTGCTAAGCAGAGCATTTTGGTAGAGAGGGCTCAAGCTGTGGTGGTCAACAAATAAATAGGAAGAGGCCAGTGATAAAGTAGAGTCTTTAAAGATGCACCTCCAGTGATCTGTTTTTTTAAGTGCGTCCTTCCTTCTGAGGGTTCCACTGCCTCCCTGTAGCACCACCGGCTTTCAACACATGAGATTTTGAAGGTAAATACATTTCTAAACCATAACACTCTTCCTCTGGTGCCCAAAGGCATCCTGTCAATCTTAATGTGAAATGCATTTAGTTCTTCTACACCATTCCTCAAGTTTTCAAAAGTCCAGCATTACCTGAGAGCTCCACTTCACAGTATCCTCTGTGATTCAAGACAAACCCTTCACTGTGGTCCACAGCAAAGCCAATCAAAGTCAAACCAAATAACATAAAATCAGGTTATATACTTTCAACATGTAAGTATTTGAGGTGGACATTTCATTCCTAAAAAATATAGGTGCTGAGGATATAGCTTAGTAGCGTTGTACCTGCCTAGCAAACACGAGGTACTGTGTTTGATTCCTAGTACCCCCTCAAAAAAAGAAGATAGGAAAAAAATTATTAAGCAATGATTAGACCAAAACTAGACAGATACCCAGAAAGAAAAACATCAGGTACTGTATTTCTATGTACATTTTATGGCTCGCGTGGTGGCATGACATAAGGTAGCAGACCTCGTTCTGTGTTCTAGAAGCTGCAGTCCACTCAATTCCTCTCTTGGGCTGCCTCTGTTTCTTGCTGCCTAAAATTTTCCTTGGCTGAAGTTTCATATTACTAGCAATAATTTTTTTCTGATGTGTGTTTGGTAGAAGGAGTCTTGAGGCCAGGTTGCACTAGGTAACCCAGGTGTGGCTATATATATA
>NW_004524585.1:675642-681956 GCF_000260255.1 Octodon degus | reverse complement strand
GCTCAGTTTTTCAGAGGAGTTGGTATCTGTGGCGTTGTCTTCAGGGAAGGAAGATCATGGTAGAAGTGTAGCTTATGGTGATAGGTGGGACAGAGGGGAATAGTACCAGAGAAAAGGTGGCATGGACTAGATATGATATGAAGGGCACAGCTCATGGCCAAGGAAGGAACATTGAGAAGTTAATTGCACTAATAGCTACTAACTCTCAACTCACTCAAGATTATAATCCAGGTTAGCTTTGTTAGCTACATATCCTTAAAATATACTTTTCTCTGAATAAACCAAGGGTCACAATTCTGCCTAGAATAATTACCTTGCATGCAATAGAAAATATATGAACACATTCCCCAAAGTCTTTACAGCTCCAACATCTTTCAAAAGCCCAATTTCAAAGGCTTCTTTGAGACTCAAGGCAAATGTTTACCTGTAAACACCTGAAATTTCAAACTATTAGTTACATAATACTCACAAAATGTCAGAGGACAACTATTTGTATTCTAAAGGGAAGGAATAGGGGAAAGAAAAATAAGACCAAAGCAGAACTAACACACCAAATGACAAACATTAAGTCCTATAGCTGTATATCTGGTGTCTGAGGCATATAGCAATAAGATGTAAGTTCCACAGGGCATAGACAGTCCCACATCTATGGCCTCATAGGTTGCAGAAAACATGGCCTGTTTCAGGCTGATTTTGCTCACTTACGGATTTCCATGGAAGATATTCTGCAGCCAATGCATGTCTAATTTTCTGAGGTCTTCATTGCACCTTTGTCTTCATCTCAAGTTTTGTAGACCCGTCTTTCATGGGTACATTATCTGGCTTCCCAAGCCTTCTTTTGCAATCTGGATAGAAACATTGTGTTCTTAAAACTCTTACACTCTGTATACCTAAACAACCAGCATCATACAGATGATGACAAGGTCTGCCCATATTGTGAGCAGTAGCCAGGTCTCCTGGGACGATGGCAACAGTGTTCTTTTAGTTCTTGGATAGCTGATCATGGTGAAATAAATTGTGGGTAATCAGTTACCTCAGGGAATCCCAGAGACTCTCTTCTCAGATGGATGGTTTATACTTCTGAAGCCTTGACCTCACAATGACTGGAGTCTTGCTGATTCCTGAGATTCATATAAGAAATCTTTGGTGGATTAACTAATGATCAACTTGGAACACCCAGCCAAACTGAATTCTCATGGAAAAGCTTCTCATGCTAGCTTTCCTTACACAAACTCAGTTGACTTATTGTCAGAGGAGCTCTGTGTCACTGAGGGTGGCTGTGTTTCACTTTTGGGAACTCTGGTCCTTACATTGAGTGTTGCTTCCTACCCTGCATGGACAGACCATTCATCCTGATGGCACATACTTCCTAGCTTTCACTTGCTGATCTTTGTGCCTTATCAGTGCAGCTCCATGAAGAAGACTTGCATGAGACATTGTTGTTAGCTCTTGACCTCCACGTGGACTTGTGGAGGACACCACCATGTTCTCTAGGTCTTCAGCTAGACTTCTGCAGGACACTGTTGTCAGCTCCAGGCCCTCAGCTGGATTCTATAGTCTCTAATGTGTGGAAAGATCTCCCACATGCTTTTGCACTTGATTATTTGGGTAAATATTATAAAATAATACAATAAATTATATGTCTTGTATTAAATCATTTCCATTCAAAGCCCTGACTGCAACAAGATCATTCTTCTTCTGAGTTCAATGTACTTGATTTCTGCTTACTGGCATTAACCTCTTTAGCAATTATACTTCTTTTGGCCACAAATTTATATATGTGGCTCTTTTTAGGAGCAAATTTAACTTTTTCAAATATTTGGTTCTGCTTTTGGCTCCTGATTTTCTTGACAGATATGGCTAATAGCAGCCAGAAATACTTCACTACTTGAATGCTGGGCTTCATTGAAATTTCCTGCACCAGATCAACTAAGTCATAGTCATTGAATTCACCTCCTTCCACAATCTTAGGGCATATTTAAAGTGTAGACAGATTATTTAGAAAAATGTAATATTAATTACATCTATTTAATTTCTCAAAAGAGTTCTTTTGTTCCCTTTTGAAAGCTCAAAACAAAATCTTAACTGTCTGGATTCCTATCTGCATTGTGATTTTCTGAGCTCCAAATAGAACTGCCAGTCAAGCCCTGTTTACAATATTCTAGTGCTTCTCCGGTCTGCATCTCCCGACTTTTTCCAACTTTATTTATTTATTTATTTATTTATTTATTTATTTATTTATTTATTTTTGCAGAACCGGGGATTGAACTCAGGTACTTGAGCTTGCCAGGGAAGCGCTTATTCCACTGAGCCATCTCCCCGGCCCTTTTTCCAACTTTAAAAGTTTCTAAACCACACTATCAGGTACATTCACAGTGCTTACTTCTCTACTGACTCTATTGATGGCCTATACCTCAATCTAATAAAAGCCATCTATGATAATCCAATTGCTAACATAATTCTAAAAGGGGAAAAATCAAAATATTTTATGCTCAGTTCAGGTACATGACAAGAATGTCCTCTATCAGCACTCCTGTTCAGTATAGTTCTGGAATCATTAGGTAGAACAAGTAGAGAAAAGACAGAAATAAAAGGAATAAGAATAGGTAAAGAAGAAGTTAGACTCTTGTTATTTGCAGATAACATGATACTATACTTGGAAGACCTAAAAAACTCCATCAAGAAGTTACCAAAATTAATACACAAATTCAGTAGCATAGCAGAATAAAAAGTCAACACCCAAAAGTCAATAGCATTCTTCTACAGAGATAACAAATACACTGAGAGAAATTAGAGAAACAATACCTTTCACAGTAGCACCACAGAAAATGAAATACTTAGGAATTAATCTAATTAAATAAGCGAAAGATTTATTCAATGAAAATTACACTACTCTGAAAAAGAGATAGTAGAGGATTTCAGAAAATGGAAAGATATTCCCTGCTCCTGGGTAGGAAGAACCAACATTGTGAAGATGGACATACTCCCAAAATTGTTTTACAGATTTAATGCAACCCCTATCAAACTGCCACCAACCTACCTCAGAGACCAAGAGAAACCATTCCTAAAATTTATTAGGAACCAGAAAAAAACAGAATAGCAAAGATAACCCTGGGCAACAAAGACAAGGCAGGAGGCATTATAATTCCTGTCTTGAAATTATCCTACAAAGCTACTGTGATAAAATCAGCATAATATTGGCAAAAAGTAGACCTGAAGTTCAATGGAAAGATTAGAAGATGCAGATGGAACTACAAACACACTCAGCCACCTTATCTTTGACAAAGGGACCAAACATGCTTACTGGAAGAAAGACAGACTCTTTAAAAAATGGTGCTGGAAAAACTGGCTATCTATATGCCAAAAGCTAAGTCTTGACCTGGGTCTTTCATCATGCACTAAACTAAGTTCAAACTGGATTAACGATCTAAATATTAAAACAGTAACACTAAATCTCCTGGAAGAGAAATTAAGTTGAAATATTGAATACATAGAAGTAGGCAAATAGTTCATGACCAAAAACCAAACTCTATGGGAAATGCTTCAAAGACTTAGCATCTTGGAACTCCTCTTACTGAGATGTTTTTGCACTTCAATAGAAATTTCCAACAGAGTAAAAGATAGCCCACAAATTTGGAAAAAAAATCTTAATAAGCACTCAGTCAAAGTTCTTCTATCTAGAATTCATAAAGAAATGAAAAACATTAGGATGGGCTTGCCAAATAGCTCAGAAGATTAAAGCATCTGCAAGTAGGCACAGGGGCCTGGGGCTCAATCCCTAGGCCTGTGGTACCAGCTCCAACCCCAGGGCATGCTGGGCATGGTGGCGTGGGCCTGTAATCCCAGTACTTGGGAGGCTGTAAATCGGAGGATCACTATGAATCTGATCTGCACAGTGAGACCTTGTAGACCCTGCAGAACCTGTCCTAAAAAAAAGAAAGAACACAAAAATAAAACATTAGGGCCCCAAAATTTAAAGACCCATTTCAAAAATGGGCAACCAAGATGAACACACACTTCCCAGAGGAAGAAATTATAGAAGCTAATGAATGCATGAAAATATGCTCCACATCACTAGCCATTCATGAAATGCAAATTAAAGCAACACTGAGATGCCATTTCACCCCAGAAAAAATAGCTATCATAAAGAAATCACTCAACAACAAATGTTGGAGAGGCTGTGGGGAAAATGAACCCTTCTCCACTGCTGGTGGGAATGTAGACTGGTGAAACCATTTTGGAAATCCGAGTGGAGTTGCCTCAAAATCTAGGACTAAAAATCCCATTCAATCCAGCTATCCCCCTTTTGGGAATTTTCCCAAAAGAACTAAAAACATCATATCATAGTGATATATGTGTGCCTATATTTATAGCAGTGCAATTTGTGGTAGATAAATTTTGGAAACAACCAGAATACCTCTTACGTGAGGAATGGATGAAAAAGATGTGGCATTTTTATACAATGAAGTATTACTCAGCTATAAAGAACGACAAACTTGAAGTTTTCTTATATAAGTGGATGCTACTTGAAGATACACTCATAAGTGAAATAAACCAGACACACATGGGTAAATATCCTATAGTCTGCCTAGTGTAAGAATGCAAAAGAAGAAATAAAAATTGAAAGGAACAACACTGTTAAATGGAAAGTGAGAATTTAAGGATTGAACAACAGAGAGAAAGGAGAAAAGCTAGGAAATATGGCAGGGGCAAAACCATACATTTATATAAATGAGTTGCTTAAGGCAATGGTCTTAAGAGTCTCCACAATGTTTTTGAAAATAGAAGCTAAAGGGTAGAAATCTCACCCTGACTAACTCTGTGTGCTGATATCTGCGAAATAAGCAACTACACCGAGGATAGCAATGGGAAATACTAAAACCATGCTTGAAATACCTATCTTTCTGGTCTTCTAAATGCTTACTGCTTCTAATGTCATATCAATTATTGTTATACTCTTTCTACAGTAAATGTTTCTTTAAAAAAGATAATAAAACAAGAGAGAACAAAAAAAAGTCATAGGATTGTCTTGTTACATTGTTGTATATGGTTTGATTTCTAAATTTCTGAATAAAAGTGTATAATTCTTTCCATATTCTATAGGGATTTAAAGTTTAGAATATCCATGGTTCTTGGAAAATCACAGATCCGTGTTATGTCTAATGTGTTTGATATTCAGACAGATAGTGATGTTAAGCTTAATTGCCTCTGTTAGATGGTAATAATTTCATCAAGCTTCTCTTCTGGATGTTTAACAACTACAGTTTGCAGAACAAATATTAGATAAATAGAGGGGCTACCAGAATAGCCAATATTTTGGCCCTAGCCCTTCAAGGTCAGCGAAGACTAAGGACATAAGAAAACCTTTGCTGTGACATTCTGTCACTCAGTATTATCCCAAATTTTCTGATCGAGGAGATTCTGGGGCCACAGAAGAAAGTGACTGGTGGTGTAGAGTGTGCCTAAAGGGAGTTACCTAGAGAGAAAAATCTCTCAGGCTTTCACAGAGAGCAAATTGGTCAAGCAATGGCCATGACTTATCCAGATGTCTGGCACTGAGAAAAGATCTCCAAGGTGCTGTACATGGTTTCAGGGTATATCCTGAGAGGATTTCACTGACCTTGTCAAATACAAAAGTTACATTTTTAGCTATATATGTCTTGCTTTAATTTGGTCTCAACCATCCAGTAAAAAATTATAAATTCTAAATAAGGTGTAAAAGGTAATGCCATACTAATATACTGAGCTATAAAAGGCTCAAGTCAACAACATCTGACAATTGTCAGTTCTGCTGTATTATGGACTATTGGACTATATTGTGTTATTTTGCTGAATTGAAGTACCTACAATATTTGAACTGGCATCAAGTATGAAAATTCCTTTAAAGACTTCTTCAAATACAGCTTCTCTAACAGCTATGGAATACCCATCTCTGACAAAATGAAACAAAAAAGGGGGATATAAATTAAGGACCACTTTGTGGTGAAACGATATATATGGATATGCAAAGTAGTTAAAATAGATATATAGATACTTTCTCTTAGTTCAGTGAGAATAAAGGTTTGCATTAATATTGTTTAGACAAGATATCATTTCTGCATCTTGTCCTCTGAATAAATACTGTGACTGCAACAATATGCAATCTATTATTTATTACAACTGTCCTACTAACCTATTTTTAAACAGTTTCATTGCTATTTTTTCTCTTTAAAATGAACAAATTATTTTAAAAAATTAGATGCCTGCTGCACATGATTAAAAAGAATGTTATGTCTAAATTAATTTTAATATAATATTATATATATTGAAGTTCA
>NW_004524585.1:658721-668082 GCF_000260255.1 Octodon degus | reverse complement strand
TATAATTTTTTTGTGGAACCAGGGATTGAACTCAGGCCCTTGTGCTTGCCAGGGAGGCACTTATTCCACTGAGCCATCACCCCGGCCCCCCAGGTGTGGCTTGAGCTTGCAATCCAATTGCGGTATCCTCCCTTGTGCTCAGATTAGAGGTGTGTACCATCATGCCCAGGGACAACTCTTAACTCTATGTGTTCTCATGTGCAGATTCAGCTTCACTCAGATTCACGCATTGCCTTCCTATGGGAACTCAATGCTAATTCACATTGCCTGAACTCCTAGGCCATACTCTGAAATGTAGGTAGAAACTTCTATGACGCCACTCTCAGTTTCAATTTCCTGTGTTAGTGTAGATATGTTGATATGCAAAAATGCAAAGAAAAAGCAACATTAAAGAGGAAAGATTTACTTTGATTTAAATTTGATTTTTTTAATTTAAATTTTCAGAGTTTCTGTCTAGGGCTGCTGGGTTGTTTGTTTTGGAGCTATCATGCAGAGAATCACTGCAAATAAAGCAAAGTGAAATAGAACTGCTCACCATCTAGTAACCACTAAAGCGAAGGAAGGAAAGAAAAAAAAAGGAAGGAGGAAGCAGGGTGGGAGTTTGGGTATAAGAGGTACCCATTCAAATGCACACTCCCACTTTCTCGACTAAGTCCTACCTCCTCAAGTTTTCAATACCTTCCAATAACTCTAATAGCTAAAGATCAAAAGTTGAACACATGAACTTTTGGGGACACCCCAGGTCCATACTATAACAGGTAATGTCATAGAAATCATATCAAGAAGTATACTCATGAATGAACGTGACACTTAGAAATTTGTCTCATAAGTCATGGTGCTAACAAGAATAAAAATTGATGTTGTGAATAAATCCCTGAAAAATTAACTTAATTTTTAGTCATACTTGCTAAATTCTTGTTTTATCTTTAAAATATAGCTTTTGAAGGCCCTGGAGAGGCGTCTAGAAACCTCTCCCACCTCTTTCAGCTGGCCTAACATGTGTGAGAAGATGACCTGTAAATAAACTTCTTCCTGAAAAAAATATATATATATATATATAGTTTTTGTTTCCTAATGCAGTGAGGGTTTTGCTAAATATTTCAATCAAATAAATTCCAGAGCATTTGATCTCTATTTAAATTTGACCTAATACTATGTTGATCTGGATAATTTTTTTCAGTTTCTATCAAGCTTAAAGATAAAAAACTAATTAATTTTACACAAATATTAGACAGGCAGCACTGATTTTAACACATTTTTAAAATCTGTGAAGCAAAACCACAATTGTTCCCCAACATCGGATCCTAACTCTTCATAGTTACAGTGCCGCTGAACTCATCACTCTAGGACAGTAAGACAAAATATGCTTGTACTTTAACAAATTTTATTGCAATGTTTTTGCTAAGGAACAGTTTAATGAATTGTCAGGGAAAGAACTAAGCCTCTGTACTACCTCAAGTAACTGCTAGTGGTGTGTTGGTTTGAAATATGATAAAAATATAATTAATAAGAACACTTATCCTGTCACCAGAGAAAATGACTCTGTAATATATAAATATAGTATTTTATTGTCAAAAGTCATTATTTTTAGCACTTCATGGCATCCCAGCATCTGGGTAGACAGGTTTCTTGGACGTGTAGATATTTCTCCCCTCAGTTTCTACCAGCCAATATGTTGACATTAACCAATACCTTCCGTTTCACTGAGCCCTGAGATCCTTGTCTCTACGCCCCGTGTGGGAAGAGAATGTAGGACTGTACTTTAGGTTTTGAGTCAGTTCTAGAAGATTGTATAGTATTTCTACCTTTATCCCTTTGAAGAAAATTCAATTGCATGACTTCATCTAACCACAAACCCAACTGGAGATGCAGTGTACCTGGATGCGTAGGAAAAACAAAAAGATAAAACATCTGATTCAAAATTTAGCTGGTCTTCACCACCATAAAGCAATCCGTTAACTAAGCATCCATGGCAGGACAAGGAACACAGTGACTTGCTTTGTAAGTGAGATGATTTAAAATCCCATCTAATAGTCCCAAACAATGAGTAGCCCATGTTATTTAGGAGATAGGCAGTTCTCTCTGTTTGCTCTACATGCCTTGTCATGGCCACTGAAAAGCCATGTTATTTACAATTATTTGCAAGGACTTCCTATACCCAGTACATAAGGACAAAATGAGGGCGTGATTATTGAGACAAAATTTATTCAGAAAGAGCACAAAGGAAAACTCATGATTTAGTAAGTGTTTCGTGGCAGTTATTCAAATATTATAGGCATGTATTTAAGACTGTAACCTGGGATTAAGAAAAGGTCCTATGGAACCTGGTTTTGTTCCCTGATAAAGTGCCTTTAAAAGTATTTTTTCAAGTTTCTTTCCTTTACCTCTTAGGAAGTACTTCCTTATCTATTTCTCTCCATGGCCATATCTAAAGTGGATGATAGGGAATATGTCCTCTTCGGGGAAACATAGCTACAGCAGCTGCTCCATGACAGAAGCTCATCAAATACCCCTGGGTTATTTTAGTAGAGGGTTTTAAGACTCAGCAAACAGTCATAGACTATTTTTAGACCATGCTTGCAGTTTCGTTGGCAATATAATTTCCTACAAAACTTAGGAAGCTTTTTATCTATTTGCTTCCAGACAGTTCCTTGTGCCAGTAAATACAAAAGCTGCACCTAAGATTCTTTCCCAAAGCTTGACTTTTCTCTTTGTTATAACCATTCTCCTCTTTCTTGATTAATGGTAGCCACCATAAGGCTACATACAACAAAGATCTTGGGTAATATTCTTAATTAGATGTTTTTTTCTGCTAAAATGAGTTACTTTAATTTAAAAGTTTTCTTGGAACTTTTTGCTCAAAACTCTTTTATCCTGAACATTTATTTTCCTTTTTTCTTTTGTCTTTACTTTTACTGTGTATGATCTAGAGAAATCAGCTTTTTCAATCCAATAGTGCTCTTGATGGTGTACTTTCTACATTTTTTTCCATCTCTCCTTAAAAATAAGCAACTTCTTTCATGGACAGCTCTTTTTGTATAAAGAATTCTAATCAGCAACTCCAAAAACCCAGGCGATAGGATTACTCTATGTGTTCTTAGGAGGATAAACAAGTGTATGGCCTTTGATTCAAGTTGGTATACATGGCTCTTACTGTTTTCCTCATAATGTGGCTCAGTAGTCTTCCATTTGAGACTTTTTTTAAAAATTCTTTTACTTCCTACTGCCCAAGGAGGAAATTAATTGCAATGAAATTTGTGTTTATTTTAATGGACAAATAGCACCATCTTTCTCATGAAGAACTTCCATAGTTATAAGGACAGCCATGGTGAAGTGAACTTTCAGTAGTTTAAACTAACAAATGTTCATTTCTCATTCATACAAGAGGCTAATGTGCTTATTATTTTTGTGTAGATCCCATGGAAATTTTTCTTTCATATATGTGATTCAGGGACTCAGGTCCCTTCAAGTATGGGTCTATGAAACATGGTAAGGTCTTAGTATCAATTGCCTGTAGCTTGACAAATACCAAAAAAAGAAGGGCATTGGAAAATTCTGCTATTTTTTAAAAAAATCTTTTATTTATTTTCTTACTTGGTAAAGGATCTTTCTATGCAGCTTAAACTTGCAGTGATCCTTCTATCTCAGCCTCCCCAGCCCTGGGATTACAGGTGTGTGTCACCATTCCTGGTTTCAGTGGTCAGTATGGTTCCAGAGCCTGCATAGCATATGGTGTTGGGGGTCTAACCTGAGTCCCTGCACTTGTCAGGCAAGTGCTTAGCCCACTAAGCTATCTCCACACCTCTCTGCCATGATTTTTAAGGAACCAGATGATCTTTACTGTTTTTCCCTATATTTTCCTGGATTGTAAGAGAGAGTAGAGTCACATGTAATCCCAAACTCTTGGGATGAGCAGTTAGGAATTCAGTAGCTCCACTTAATAAGATACGAAGCACCAATTGAGTTAGAATGGATTTGGAGATCAGAGATTTCCCTTGTCACATTGTACAAATATGCAAAAGTCTGAGATTCTTAAATGTTATTCAAGTGGAGATTTTAATTGGATGTTTTATGTCTATTTTTAAAATTTTAGGGTTAGTGATATAAATTTAGAAGACACTAAGAACTAAAAATATGCAAAATTACAGGACCAGATGAGTTCATGCACACATTTTTGGAGCAAGGGAGAGATAATGGCTAAAGACAGAATTCTGAATTCCTGGAATTGTTGGGGCAATTCCAGCAAATAATTGTATGAAAGAGTTGTCAAAGGATTAGAAAAACAAAACTAGAAAATTTGAATGTTCTTAATTCAAAATAAAGCAGACATTTTAACCAAGAACTCTATGCCCTATCAGATCAATAAAATGAAGGCCCAAAGTAGAAAATTGAATGTAAATGAATGTGAGTAGCAATCTCAACAGGAGTAGTGACTTTGGAATAGTGAGAGAAAAGCTAAATATAACTTATGTTTTGAGAGAATGGAAAAGGGAAGGGAAAAATATTTGCTGAAAGAGTAAGAGGAATTATAGACCAGAGACGTATGAGTCACTCTTGGTGCTATGGGCTTCTAATGCCAGCAATCGGGGAGGCTAAAGAAGATGGTAAGTCTGAACCAACTCTGAGCACCCTTATCAACTCAGTGAGAACAATTCTCAAAAGAAAACAAACAAGTAAACAAACAAAAATGAAAAGTGTTGTAGATGTAGCTCAGTGTCGAAGTCCTGAAATAAATCCTAGTATCTCAAGAAAAAGCAAACATAAAACAAGAGTGAAATATGTTACAATAATTGCAAATAATTAATAGAGGGAGGAGAACTGAAGAAAGAAGAAAAATTAAAACATTTACTTGTAAAGGAGAAAAGGGATTGATTCTTTGTATATAAAAAAAATGGCCTGAGAAAGTGAGTGGGTTCATTTTTTTGGAAAAGAAATATTGGCTTTGTAGGTTGGGGATAAAAAATAAAGATGGGCTTTGATTCCTCTTCCTCCTCCTCCTCTTCCTTTTCCTCCTTCTATTTCCTTCTTCTTTCTCCATAAGGTGAATCAAATCAGAATACAGAGTGGATATTGGAGATGAAAGGAAGCAACATAAAAGATGCCCTTCTCTAAAAAGTTTCCTTTACTTTGCAGGTGTCTCAGGAGTTTCTATGTGTTGGCAGAAGCAAAGGTCAAGAGGGCATTATGGAAAGCCTCTCATGCCTTGGTGTGCATGGAATCTTGCTGGTGTTCACCACTGTGCGTGGAGAGCATTCCACCTAGGATGCTGGCATGGGCAGAAGCGGTTTGGTTAGGTTTGCACAGCCTCAGGTCATAAGCTGCTTCAGCTCAGTTTTGACCTTTGCAGTCATAACTGAAGCAAAGAGTGAATAACAGAGAAAGGAGCCTTTATGCCAAACTTGTAGAAATGAGACAACTTTTTAACTTCAACAAGGTGGACTCCCATATGTCCTATAAAGTAGTACTTTCTAACTAGCTTTAGGGAAAGTGTTTTTACTTCTTAAAATTTATACTGGGTAAGCCTGTGTGTAAACTGTAATACCAATTAACTTTTAAAAATTGAGTGACAGTTTATAAAAGATGAAAACCTCACAGTTTGTATCATTAGATCAATGGATGTGTGAAATATACTATAAAATATAATCAAGACAAACAAAACAATCAAACATTTTAAAAATTCTAATTTCAATACATTATTTACTGAAAATATTTAAATTAACATTATTTCTCTTCCTTTTTAAATAAAAGAATGGCCAGATATATTATTGAGTGTGCAGCATATTATTCAAGGCCCATTGCCAATAGGAGGTAGATGGTCTTGGAAGGAACATGATTAGATGACTGGTGACAAGAAATTAAGGAAAGATAGATTTAGACCTGTCCAGTAGGTGAGAGCTCAGAATATATTTGCATCCAAGTGAATGCTCACCATAGGGAAAACTAAACTTTAATAATTAAGTGGACTGAATCCTCATTATTTCATTACTAGCCTGACTTTTTGCAGTGCTTCCCCCCCTTTGGTGGTACTAGGGCTAGAAGTTAGGACCTTGTGCTTGCCAGGAAAGCACTTATTCCACTGAGCTATCTCCCTAACCATGCAGCACTCCTTTTATGTTAGTTACTTTTCTCATTGCTAAAAAAATGTACCCAACAGCCAAAGTAAAAAAAGCAAAGATTTATTCAGCTCATAGCTTTCTGAAGTTTGCTTATAATCTGCCAGCTCTGAGGCAGGATGGCATGGCACAGGAGCATGGCAGAGCAGAAACCCTCCACAGCAAGGCAGTCAGGACATGGTTAAGTGGCCTGCAGCAGCAGCAGCAGCAGCAGCAGCAGCAGCAGCAGCAGCAGCAGCTCTGCCTTCCTTCTTTTTCCCTTAAATTCCATGAACCTATTGATGGCACCACCCACACGCAATTTGAGGCTTCCATTATCCCCACCTACAATTGTGCTAAGCACATGTAGTTGTCACATGTGCTTAATCCCAGGATCACACACCCTAGATCCAGCCATCTCCAAAACAGTCCGCCTATGAACACATGAGGCTTTGGGGTAATAGCTAGATCCAAGACACAGCACCTTTCCTCACCCAATAGGATCATGAAGAAGGTGGCAGGAGTTCCACAATCTCAAGCATGGGTTTAGCAATGTGGACTTCCACTTACCAGCCTGGATGACTATGGCCTCTCCTCGGTCCCCTTCTACCAGCAGTATAGGCCAGTCCTGAAGCCCTGATATGAAACTCTATGTCCCACTCTACAGCTCTGCCTATTTCTATAACTATATGTTTCAGCCCTAGAGGTCTTAGTTTCAGCGCGAGGAATGTTGCCACCACTTAAAACAATTCGATTGAACTGAAAGTTAAGACTGCCACCCATCCACATTGGGCTCTTTGTGTCTTTGAGAATACTGGCTACACAAGGGTTCAAATATTGCCTGGGGTAAGTAATCGTGATAACCAAGAGGAAATTGGACTTCTACTACAGAATGATAACATGAAAGAGCATGTCTGGGATATAAGAGATCCCTTAAGTTATCTCTAAGTCATGCCTTGCAATTAAAGTCAATGGGGGATTATGTAGGCTCAAGACTTTGGGAATGAAGATGTAAGGTACCCACTAGGTAGAGAATCATGACAAATGGGAGTACTTTCTGAAGGCAAAGGGAATGCAGAACAGGCAGTAAAATAAGTTAGCTATTAATAACAGATACAACCATTAGTTCATAACCTTATCTGATTCTTAGGCCTTTGGTACCTGAGTCATAACTGTCTCCAGCTTGCAGAGTGTCTGTGATGGGACTGCTCATCTTACATGAATACATGAGCTAATTTCTCCCTTCCCCATCCTCCTCCCTCCTCTTACTTCCTTTCCTCTCCGTTTCCTCTTCTCTCTCTCTCTCTCTCTCTCTCTCTCTCTCTCTCTCTCTCTCTCTCTCTCTCTGTCTCCCATTCCCTTAGTCTCCTATTTTTTTTAAAATGTCTCTAGAGAACCCTCACTAATGCAGATTCTATTGGAACAAATTTAACATCCATTAATAGTTAAGTTTTATAGTGAATTTATATTCCTTTTCTCTTTTTTATTAATACATGGTGAATGGTTGCCATTTACAGGGAATAATGTCATCTAAAATGGTTTCCTCCCTTCTCTTTCATGCTGTCACTGCTCAAAGTGCAAAAGTCAATCTCACATATGTATATTAATGGGAATGAAAGGAGAGATTTTAATGTAATTTTTGCATGCTTAGGATATTCACTTTATTTCAAAAAGGAGCAAAATATACTATACTTTAAAAATTCATCCCCAATCTTTTTCTTTTTTGTAGCTAGTTCTAACAATTTATCCTGTAAGATTATATTTAAAGTATCTTCTGGTAGAAGAAATGAATTATAGATTCATTAATTTACTATTCAGGAATCTTCATTCGATATAACATAAAATTCAAAATGTGTTACCAAATTTTTAAGCATTTTGGTGATGGCTCTTCATAGATTTACAATATCAAAATTATCTCCTACCTCATGGATAATTGTTGTGTATGGAACGTGTCATTAATCATCACTAAAAAATGACCTTCCATGATTTTAACTTCTATTTCCCTGCTGTAGTAGATGCTACATCTATTGGACTTCTGTAGGTCTTCTTTGATAGAGTTTTTGATGCTCAAGTGCCTGCTCAAACAGCTCACAACTGTGCCCGTGGAACCATTGTACACCCAAGCACCCTCACAGGACTAAGCAGAGTCTAGAGGTGGGCTAACGCTACAGCTTGCCTACCTTCGTTTCCTAAAGTGTTCTGCCAACTTCCCATTGAACTATTACCAGAAAGCTTATCCTCAGTAAGACACTGGGCAGGAACCCATCACTCAGGCCCTGCTTCTAGGAAATCTGAACTAAGAACTGGTGAAAAGGGCGACCATTATACCACGTCTTTAAACTTTGCAAGAATGCAGTCACATTCTTTTGCTTAGAAAGGAGAGATGCTAAATTAGAGTCTTCTTCCAGAAAATGTTACTGCATATTGGCAAAATTAAAATTCTGCGAAGATATTTCTCCTAGTTGAATTTAAGTTTATAAGCATCATGATCTGAAATCATCTTGGAAAGGATCAATCTGATATTTTGTTCTCTGAAACCTTCTTACCGCAGAGACTAGAGTCTCTGCTATGATCTTTGCAGTACAAACTAGTAGATTCTAGGAGCATAATTTTATCTGAGGAAATGCTTCTGGGAGGAGTTGGCTTGTTTTAAATTTGGTAAGTATGAAAGTCGTTCTATATTCATTTTGTAAAATTTATTATCTTCAAATGTTCTTATACATTTTTACTGACACATAACAATTTTATGTACTTATGGGGTGTAATATGGCATGAGATTTCAACTCATATAGGCATTTTAGAATGCATAGGGTTAGACAAGTTGAAATCATTCACCTAAATATCTATCACATTTTTATATTGAGAACATTCAAAACTCACTCTTTTATCATTTTGAAATATATGTCTTTTTAAATCAGAGCATGGTATTACATGTGTATAATTCCAGAACTCCTTGAGTTTGAGACAGGAGGATTGGCATACATTCCTGGCCACTATGGGCTATAGTAGTTGAAGGTCCACCTAGAATACGCATCAAAATCCTACCTCAAAAAGCCAAACATGGCTATAAACTACAGCTAATAACATAACAGTTAATGCAGTTAGTCAGGGTCCTATCACTGTCCTCAGATATCACAAAATACCTGAGATTAGGAAACTGTATGGAAAAGGGTTTATTTAATCTTGTGGTTTCAGTCCATGGTCACTTGGGCCTACAGCCTTCGTGTCTATGCATATCATATCATATCATATCATATCATATCATATCA
>NW_004524585.1:657734-658621 GCF_000260255.1 Octodon degus | reverse complement strand
AATTGTCTTTTTCTAGGTTAATAATTAGTCCATGCTAATTTAATTTTGCAATTAAAAGTGATTGGCTCTGAACTTAGAAATGTCTATATGACTTTCAGTGCCGCAAATACGAGGTGATAATTCAGTAAATATTTTTGACTTTTTGAAATTTTTCCTTTTAAATTTTGTTTAGTTTAGTAAAGTAAGGAATCTAAAGGTAACATTAAGCTTCCTCTATGAATTGAAATTAATTATTATCGTAGACATTAGAGATTACTCATGGAATTGATTTATAATTTTTCAATGCTAGTACTTATTTGGAAAATTAAGTTAAAATATAAAACATTTTCAATTGTGTATTCATTGTTGACTTTATTTTGTGGAATTTTTTACTTTGAGTGTGTCTTGCTACATTACCCATGCTAATTTGGAATTTCTGGGCTCTAGCAATGCTCCTGCTTCAGCTTCCCAAGAAATTCTAACATGCTGTGTTGTAATAGTTGCTGCACATATAAACAACTGTCAAACATGAATTACTTCTTGTAATAAATCCTGAAAACATTTTTCTGATGTTTTTCCTTTCAATTCTGGTATATATTATTTGAAGAATAAATGAGTGCTCGTATTACATTTGGTGCTGTGATTACACATGATTACCAGATCACTTCTTCAACAAAAACAAATAATTAAATGACTTTATATAATTAACAGATATACTAATTAAACTAATTAACTCAAACCATAATTTCACTTAAAATTAGATAATTGCAGGTATAATTATTTATGTTGTCTTATCTTTATCATGGTTTAGATGATATTCATCTTCGTTACATTATTCTTTTGCTTGGTTGTATGAATGTTGATTGAATAGTTGTAAATTTCTTTTTTTTTTTAATTTTTATTTATTT
>NW_004524585.1:639286-656150 GCF_000260255.1 Octodon degus | reverse complement strand
CTCCCTCCTCTTACTTCCTTTCCTCTCCGTTTCCCTCTCTCTCTCTCTCTCTCTCTCTCTCTCTCTCTCTCTCTCTCTCTGTCTCTCTCTCTCTCTCCCCTTCCCTTTGTCTCCTATTTTTTTTCAAATGTCTCTAGAGAACCCTCACTAATGCAGATTCTATTGGAACAAATTTAACATCCATTAATAGTTAAGTTTTATAGTGAATTTATATTCCTTTTCTCTTTTTTATTAATACATGGTGAATGGTTGCCATTTACAGGGAATAATGTCATCTAAAATGGTTTCCTCCCTTCTCTTTCATGCTGTCACTGCTCAAAGTGCAAAAGTCAATCTCACATATGTATATTAATGGGAATGAAAGGAGAGATTTTAATGTAATTTTTGCATGCTTAGGATATTCACTTTATTTCAAAAAGGAGCAAAATATACTATACTTTAAAAATTCATCCCCAATCTTTTTCTTTTTTGTAGCTAGTTCTAACAATTTATCCTGTAAGATTATATTTAAAGTATCTTCTGGTAGAAGAAATGAATTATAGATTCATTAATTTACTATTCAGGAATCTTCATTCGATATAACATAAAATTCAAAATGTGTTACCAAATTTTTAAGCATTTTGGTGATGGCTCTTCATAGATTTACAATATCAAAATTATCTCCTACCTCATGGATAATTGTTGTGTATGGAACGTGTCATTAATCATCACTAAAAAATGACCTTCCATGATTTTAACTTCTATTTCCCTGCTGTAGTAGATGCTACATCTATTGGACTTCTGTAGGTCTTCTTTGATAGAGTTTTTGATGCTCAAGTGCCTGCTCAAACAGCTCACAACTGTGCCCGTGGAACCATTGTACACCCAAGCACCCTCACAGGACTAAGCAGAGTCTAGAGGTGGGCTAACGCTACAGCTTGCCTACCTTCGTTTCCTAAAGTGTTCTGCCAACTTCCCATTGAACTATTACCAGAAAGCTTATCCTCAGTAAGACACTGGGCAGGAACCCATCACTCAGGCCCTGCTTCTAGGAAATCTGAACTAAGAACTGGTGAAAAGGGCGACCATTATACCACGTCTTTAAACTTTGCAAGAATGCAGTCACATTCTTTTGCTTAGAAAGGAGAGATGCTAAATTAGAGTCTTCTTCCAGAAAATGTTACTGCATATTGGCAAAATTAAAATTCTGCGAAGATATTTCTCCTAGTTGAATTTAAGTTTATAAGCATCATGATCTGAAATCATCTTGGAAAGGATCAATCTGATATTTTGTTCTCTGAAACCTTCTTACCGCAGAGACTAGAGTCTCTGCTATGATCTTTGCAGTACAAACTAGTAGATTCTAGGAGCATAATTTTATCTGAGGAAATGCTTCTGGGAGGAGTTGGCTTGTTTTAAATTTGGTAAGTATGAAAGTCGTTCTATATTCATTTTGTAAAATTTATTATCTTCAAATGTTCTTATACATTTTTACTGACACATAACAATTTTATGTACTTATGGGGTGTAATATGGCATGAGATTTCAACTCATATAGGCATTTTAGAATGCATAGGGTTAGACAAGTTGAAATCATTCACCTAAATATCTATCACATTTTTATATTGAGAACATTCAAAACTCACTCTTTTATCATTTTGAAATATATGTCTTTTTAAATCAGAGCATGGTATTACATGTGTATAATTCCAGAACTCCTTGAGTTTGAGACAGGAGGATTGGCATACATTCCTGGCCACTATGGGCTATAGTAGTTGAAGGTCCACCTAGAATACGCATCAAAATCCTACCTCAAAAAGCCAAACATGGCTATAAACTACAGCTAATAACATAACAGTTAATGCAGTTAGTCAGGGTCCTATCACTGTCCTCAGATATCACAAAATACCTGAGATTAGGAAACTGTATGGAAAAGGGTTTATTTAATCTTGTGGTTTCAGTCCATGGTCACTTGGGCCTACAGCCTTCGTGTCTATGCATATCATATCATATCATATCATATCATATCATATCATATCATATCAGGAGCATGTAGCAGAAGAATCCCTCGCCTTGTAGCAGCCAGAAGCAAAGAGAGGGGAAGTGGCTGTGAAGCCATCGTCCATTGAAGAACATCCACACAACGATGTAACTTTTCCCAACTATGTTCTACAATCTAAAGATTTCACTACCTCCCAATAGCATCAAAGAATGGGAATTTATGATTTTAGGGAGGATTTAATTTCTAAACTGTAGTGATTGTCTTGCTTTTAAGTATGTCACCAGAACGTCTTGCTCCTGAACCTGTGTGCCCTTTGATCATCACCTCACCTTCCCTGCCTTGCCTTCCTGACCCCTTCCCCAGCTTTGGATACTTTTTCTTTTCTCTAGCTCTTGGAGTTTGGATCCACATACCATAGAAATATGTGGTATTTTTCTTTCTGTGCCTAGCTTATTGCACTTAACACAATGTTCCCTAGACTTATGTTTCCATACATGATAGATTTTCATTCTTTAAAAAGGCTATATAGTATTTCAATGTGCATGAACACTTAAAATCAATTAATCTGTTGATAGATTGTTTGCAAATCTTAACTATAGTAAATAATGCTGTGATAAAAAAGAGAGAGGTATTTTTTTTTAAATTTATTTATTTATGTATGTGTGTGTGTGTGTGTGTGTGTGTGTGTGTGTGTGTGTGGCCAGCTCAGGCCACCAGGGGGCGGGACTGGCTGGCATGTGGTGCTGGGGAATTGAACCATGGTCCCAGTGCTTTGCTAAGCTTGTTGTAAGTAGGTGCTTTAG
Organism: Octodon degus; assembly: GCF_000260255.1. NCBI lineage: Eukaryota > Metazoa > Chordata > Mammalia > Rodentia > Octodontidae > Octodon > Octodon degus. The sequence continues at coordinate 653,366 of NW_004524585.1, read as the reverse complement.
ACCACTGAGCCATCTCACCAGCCCCGAGAGATATTTCATCAAAATAGTTTTTGCAATTCCTTTGAGTATGTGTGTAGGCCTAAAAGTAACATGCTGGGATATATGGCCGTTCTATGTTCAGCTTTTTGTAGGGCCTCCATATTGTTTTCCAGTTCTATACAAGTTTCAATTCTTATCAATAGTGTACAACAATTTTCTTTTATTCATATCTTTTGACAGAGCCAGGATTGAACTCAGGCCCTTCCGCTTGCCAGGCAAGTGCTTATTCTAGTGAGCCATCTCCCTGGGCCCCTCTTTTATCCACATTTCTGCCAGCACTTTCAAACTTTCATTTTTTAACACTAGCCATTCTAACAGATATGAGATCGTACAGCATATTTTGATTTTAATTTGAGTTTGCTTTATATTAGTGATGTTAAACATTTTTCATATTTTTGGCCTTATACTTGTCTTTTTAAAAATATTTAAGTCATTTACTTATTTTAAATATAGGACTGTTTTCTCATTAATGTTTGAATTCCTCGTGAAATTTGGATACATGCATTTTATTAATGAGGTACATCAGAAACTTGTCATGGAATTAATTCAACTTGTAAGGCTATAAAATTATATAATAAGTCTCATTCCACTGAGGGTTTAACAAGTATACATAAACATTGAGAATAAAGAAAATATCAAATTGCATAAGATTTTTTGGCTTTAATTTTTTTGATATTTAACTCCTGTGAGAATCATATTTTTATTTTTCTAATTACTTTATATCCAAATTTATAAAGGCTTTAATTCGTAAGTTTTCCATTTTGTGCCTCTCATACAGCCTAAGGTTTAGAATGTAGCTAAGAGTATTTTAAAAGGTAGATTATAGAAGTAGGCTGGCATATAAATTTTTACCATCTTTATCAAGATTATATTTTGTTATTGGAATATTTTAGCTTTGCTATTTAATCTCATTGTAAAAGTTTTGAACCAAGCATAATGGCACATGCTTGTAATCCCAGCACTCAGGAACCTGAGGCAGCAAGGTAATAAGCTTGAAGCCAGCTTGGGCTACAAAGCAAGTTCAAGGCCAGCCTGAACTGCATAGGAAAACTCGTCTGACAAAAAAGAATATTAATGTTTTGATGGACTGAATCTGACTGTATGCAACACATAAATATGGGGTAAATAATAAAACAGAGTGGCTTCCAGTTCTTTATTTTGTGACATCTTTTGGAAGCCATAGTTTCTAAATTTGATCTGTTTATCAGTAATCCCTGGAGAATTTTCCCTGATAGGTTCTGGCAGCAGATGACATGTTCATTGTATGGGTGTGGGGCTTTCCAGTGAGAAAGTTTCTGACCTCTCCCAGGTGATGAGATTGAAGGTCAAAGTACTAGCTGGACACAATCTTTTAATTGAACAAAATTTGTCTTCTAAAACCTGTTACCATGCTTGTTCACTAACTTTACACAGATGTGGGAAAACATTAAATATAGCATTAGACAGCTGTGATACTCCTGTGTCAGATCCTGGCCGAGTGACATGTCAGACAACCTGTAGAGATCTGGAATTCCAGATTCAGTAGATAATTTGTTCTGAGTAAGTCATATGCCCTATAAATCTAGACTTTATTGATTTAGAAAATATTGGTACCATTTAAAAAAGATTTTCTTTGGTTCCTCAGTTGAGACAATTTAGATAAATAAGAGCACATGGAATATGTTGGAGACTTTTAAAGTTTTTATCAGACTAATCTAAACAAAGTAAAAGCACATAACTATAACCTTAGGAAGTTCAGATAAAACCTTGTTTTACCTTTATATCTCAAAATGACACAGCTAATTCTTTTTTTTTTTTTTTTTCAGAACCAGGGATTGAACTCAGGCCCTTGCACTTGCCAGGGAAGTGCTTATTCTACTGAGCCACCTCCCTGGCCCAGACACAGCAAATTCTAAATGAGTCCAAGTATTCAGTATTGTACAAGTACTTTATGAAGAACTGCTTGTAAAAAAATTATGCATTGCAAAGCCAGAGGCCCAACTAATGATTTGCAGTAGCTGAATGAATAGCTTATAAAGTGTTATGAATGTCTTAGGTTTAAGATTGTGTAGAAGTAGTAGAGACATTAAAAAAAAAAGAAGTGGTAGAGAGGAAAATTAGTTTATAATCACATGCCTTAAAAGTATGCAATTTTTGAATACCAAAATGCAAAACTTTTAAAAGAAATATGTCTTAGTGCAAGGCCTACAGGGTCTCATTACACAGATAGGACTCCCTACAGGGTCTCATTACACAGATGGGACTTGTAATGATCCTCCTGTTTTAGTCCCCCAAGCGCTGGGATTACAGGTGTGTTCTGCCACACCCAGTCTCAATCTCCCTCTCAGAGTGCCTGGGTGTGGGGCCAGCACAGTACACTGGTCCCTGCACCTTCCTGAGCTGTTGTACAACATTTTTTCCCCTCCAAATTGTTATTAAATGTATAGCAGAATGTTTGATAGTGATGTCCCATGGAATTGTCACTTCCATGAGATAAGCCACTATTTGCATTTCAATACTTAGTTTTATATAAATCCATGTACATGAGCACGTCTTACACAATGTTCTTGTAATGCTGGGTGGGCAGCCTTCAGAAACATTCTTACTTGAGAAGAAGTGAGTAAATTAATGGGAATACATGAAGCAAACAAGACTGATGACTAGTAGGCTAGAAGGACTCAGGTGAACCTGAGGAAGGAGTATATAGGAGGTTAACAAACAACAGAAAGTAGCATAAAGAAACAGAAAATTATGAAGACAGTGTTGAAAATGCACAGGAATTTTATATTATGGAGTAGAGAGAGTGGTTCCTTGGACAGGTGTCCTCTAGCATGCCATGGTCAGTGTAGTCTGGGACTCACTGAGTCCCTCTGGAGACTCTTCATTCTGACACTTAGTCTGCTTTTTGCCTATGTATGCTCACCAAGCAAGGCAAAAGAGAGAAGCACTAGCTTCAAAGATAGGCTTTTAATTAGAAAGTTCTTACATTTATTTTAATACCTTGTTGCTACCTTTAAAAAAACTTTTATTCATTGTAATGCAAAAAAGATAAAATAACAATAAAACAGTTTCAAAACAGGTTAGTAGGACAGTTACAATATTTAGTACATTGCATATTGTTGTCTTCATAGTAGTTATTCAGAAGACAAGATGCAGACATGATATCTTGTCTAAACAATATTAGTACAAACCTTTCTTCTCCTTGAACTAAGAGAAAGTAGCTGTATATCTATCCTATCTTGAAGTCCTTAGTGTTTAAAGATCAGGCTCATCATTTTATTTAGCAAATTGCTTTGAAAATTCTGTAATCAGTCCTCTGAGAGAGTGTTTTGGTGCTTGTGAAGGAGGCTGTTTCTTTTTAAGCTACTCATACAATCTCTCTCTCTCTCTCTCTCTCTCTCTCTCTCTCTCTCTCTCTCTCTCTCTCCTCTGTCTCTCTATCTCTCTCCTTCTCTGTCTATCTGTCTCTCTCTCCCTCTCGCTCCTTCCCTCCCTCTCCCTCTACCTCCCTGCCTCCCTCAGCTGAGAGATCATTGTCCAAACTAAATTCCATGCTAATATCCATGAGCAGCAGTTGATGCATCAGGTTGGTAATGTTAGAATTAAGAAGCAGGTAATTGTTGAGCATTCTCTCTCCCCCTCTAGCGTGCCATGGTCAGTGTAGTCTGGGACTCACTGAGTCCCTCTGGAGACTCTTCATTCTGAGATTTATTCCACTTTATGCCTATTTATGCTCACCAGTCAAGGCAAAAGTCAAGTCTTTACCTTTTTTCCCCCCTTCATCCTAGTTCTGAGAAATGGGGTGTGCTGAGATGACCACTGAGACTGGTGTGGTGGCATGTGCCTGTAATCCCACTCTTGGGAGGCTGTAAACAGGTGGATCCCTATGAGTCTGATCTAGTAGTGAGACCCTGAACATCTTGCAGACCCTTCCCTAGAATACACACATACACACATACACACACACACACACACACACACACAGAACAACAACAAAAAAGAACAGTATAGATTTTACTGGAAAAGAGATATGATACTCTAGGAGAAAACAGTAAGATTTCTGAGAAGGAAAACTGTTGAGAAAAGTGTAAGAGACCAAAAAAAAAAAGAACATCTGAACGTGGAGGAAAGGGAAGTATAGACAGGTGACTTTAAGAAAAGCATGCGAATCACTTTTGGAGGTAAAGAAGAATATTAGAAATGGAAAAAGGCCCAGAGGCAATTCAGGAATTAAAAAAATATAGTAGATCAAATGAGAAAAATTAATATTTTGGTTGAAATGAAGGCTTTTGCAGCAGAATATTTAATTAATAAACTTGTAAGACAAGTTAATGTATTCCTCAGAAAAATCTTAGAAAACATATACAGGGGTGGATAATGTGAAAATCAAAAGACATAGAGAAAAAATAAAGGAGTTAGTGTATACTTATCCTAAAAGGGAGAGAAAAATAAATATAGATAATGAAATACTTAAATAAATCAAAAATGTATATTTAACAGAAATTAGGATGTAACACATCAAATTTCAAAATACAGTATATAGAAGTAATTTAGTCTACTGGAGGAAAAATATTCTTGTCATTTTAAAACAAAATAATAGCGACAAAGTGAATAGTTTTTTTAAATCTAGAGTTTAAAAGGTAGATCTTCAGGACCGACCAGATAGCTCAATGGACTAAAATGCCTTCTTAGGTAGATGCAGGGGCCAGGGGTTCAATCCCCAGAGTGAGGTGCCAGCTCCATATCCAGGGTGTGCTGAGACAGCAATTGAGACTGGGTGTGGTGGCATGTGCCTGTAATCCCAGCAGGTGGGAAGCTGTAAACAGGAGGATCACTATGAGTCTTATCTACATAGTGAGACCCTGCAGACCCTGTAATAAATACAAAAGCAAAAAAAAAGTAGAACTCCAAGGAAACAAATTTAAGCTGACAATTGAAAAAATGAGTGTTCAATAAAGTTATTTTCAATTATATAAGCACACAAAACATCTATCCCTGAGAGACACTTGAAAATGTATTCTAGGAAAGATATTATTAAAAAGAAAAATGATTGGGGGCTATAACTATCAGATATAAAATTCAAATAAGCTACATAATATAACTTATTGCTAAATAATCAAACAATCAATTAGTTGATATACATTTAATCTATAATGTGAATGTAAATTCCTATATTAGAGCAACATGCTAGTAGTTGATTTGAGAGAGAGATAAACATGGCAGACTGTACTACACAAAGACTCAGAATTTGACTGGTAAGCAATTCAAATAACTTTTGACACTATCTGTAATGTGATGACTATTTTCTATTGATAGAGCCACAAGGATGATTCTTAGAAACATAACAATCAATGAAAGAAGCCAGATGTAACAGATTATGTACTATGTAGTTATCAGTACATCATGTATCGATACTGTTATCATCTGTTCAAGAACAAGCAAAATTAATCCATCATGGTAAAGAAGGCTAATATAACTCAGCATATTTTTGAAAAGAAGGTGGATTGGGTGAAGCAACCTGAGATTATAGGAATTTGCTGTATATTGAGTTGGTTATAACTGATGGATACAGTGATCAAATTAAAGCCTATGCAATTAACATATCTGCCTATTACTATGCATATAGTTTGTCTCATGAGTAAATAAACACCAAATCTATTTGGTGCTGACTTGGAACATGCATAGAACTGAAATACTAGGAAGCCAACTTGTGGTCCCTTGAAAAACTTAAAAGCTACAGCCACTGGTCAACTGCTTTTAAGATGATTTTTAAGTTTTATAATTTGCATCCTATAATACCTGTGCTTTTATGCAAAAACTTGAAATAATTGGGATGTGAAAGAAAAGCTATAATTTCAGGGACCTCATAAATTGAGTTGCTAAGAAGGAACTTAACCCAATAAATATTTGTTTGTGAATTATTTTGGCTTCTCCTGATGAATGGTCATACATTGTGCATCATTCCTTAAATATGTGACTCTTTACCCTGACTACAATTTAAAATCATTGGAAAGCTTCAAAAGTAAAAGAAACAACACAATGCTAAGTCTAAAGCAATTATCTAAATGTGTGGTGGTGAAGTGGTGGTTTTACATGGCCAAGCTCTCTAGACAACAGGGCCAAGTTGAAGGAGAGTTTAGAATTATGGCTATTAGATGCTCTAATATCGCATGCTCTTCTACTATTTTATGTCTTCAGATTCATTCTCTGGAGTACTTCTGATCTTCTGCATGTTTGTTTATAATTATCTTCTTAGTTACAGCTATGGTAGACCTCAAAAATTTAGCTTATTTCTCCTAGCTAATGATAATCTTCTCACCAGCTGATTTTATCTTGTGTAGATATAGCTTGAGTGAAATAAATAATTTTTTAATGTATTTAGTACAGGGCCTACAGGGTCACACTACATAGATCAGACTCATATTGATCCTCCTGTTTTCAGCTTCCCAAGCACTAGGATTACAGGTGCACACTACCACATCCAGGCTCAAGGTTGTAGTGTTGATGTTTTCCTGATTTTATGTATGCTTATCCTATTGTGAATTTGTTTGTTATAATTAGTATCTAGGTGTTCCCCCAAAGTCTCATGCATTCATGGGTGGGCTTCTAGAGTTTGTGATTGTCCCATGGTCCATTGTATATCTGTATATACAAAATAGCATAGATATACAGCTACTGTCTTTTAGTTCAGTGAGAAGATAGATTTGTGCTAATAGTATTTAGACAAGACATCATTCTGCATCTTGTGCTCTGAATAACTGCTATGAAGACAACAATATGCAATGTATTATTTATTGTAACTGTCTTACTAACCTGTTTTGAAACTGTCTCAATGATATATCTTTATCAAAATTAATTTAAAAAAAGAAAAGTACCAAAAACAGAATTTGAAACCACAAAATTGGAGTTATTGCTGTGACTATAACCGACCATGTGATTTAAGAGCCTTTGGAAATGGCTCATGGGAAGAGTTTGGAAATACAGTGATGTCTCCTGAGAGAGTAGTGGTAGCATGCTTCTGGCTCTTCTGTATGGGAGATTCTGGTCAGAGCTCAGAAGCCCAGAAAGCCGATAGAAATTCTGCCAGTAAAAGGGCCGGTCAAGTAGCTCAGTAGATCAAAGTGACTCCAAGCAGGTGCAGGGGCCAAGCTTCCATCCCTGGGCGTGCCATGCTTGCCCCACCCCCGGGGTGCACTGAGATGGCAATTGAGACTGGGCATGGTGGCGCAAGCCTGTAATCCTAGCTCTTGGGAGGCTGTAAACAGGCGGATCACTATGAGTCCAATCTAGTAGTGCAACCCTGAACACCCTGTAGTCCCTTCCCTAAAATACAGAAAAAAAAAAAAAAAAAGGAAAAAGAAAAAGAAATTCTGCCAGTAAAGTCCGGCCCCAGGAGGTTATTGCTAGGAAGAAGGACTACATTATTTGTAGGACTCCAGATGATGTGTGTTATAGCTTGGCAAAAAGATTGCACTTTGCTCATGTCCAGAGGCTTAGCCTAGGACTAAGATTAAGCACAACAGACTAATGAAACTGGCAAGAAAAAAAAAAAAATCTGTGCAGTCAAATGTCGAGGCTGTGGCATGGCTATTCTTGGGGGCTTTTAGTCTGATTTATGTTAAGAATAAATAATAAAAAGACCAGAAGAATGATTTAAAATGAATTGGGTCAGAATGGAACCTGTGGAGAATGTACAGAGGGACCTACAGAGGCTTGGATTGCTGAGAAGGAAGAGGAGAATGCAAAAGGCCATCACAAGGGGAAGCAAGTTTCCATCCTTTGTTGCGTCAAAATGAAAGACTTTGCTTTGAGAAGAAATCTGTAGAGCACCATGTTCCAGAATGGCAGCAGCCACATCAGGTTCCACAATGATAGAAACATAGAGAATTGGTTCCTCAGAATTGGATTCAGAGTACTCAGTGATCCAGAGAAAAATAACCAAGATGGCACTATTGAAATATAAAGCTGACAGTGGTATCATCATCAATTATATTTTATCAGAACCTTCTGAGATTATATTCACTCTTCTTTCCTTGAACACCAAAGTTAACAGGGAGGGACTGCAATTGTTACACTAACAATATGTTTAGGATATTAGAGGGAGAGAGAGAGAGAGCTTTCTGCTTCTAACTCTCCAAATCAGCTTTAAAATCACCTGCCAGTGCTCATTAACTCAAATCCATATTTGAAAGTCATTGAGGAGGAATATGGGAGGTTGAAGTGCCAAGTCTATTCTGTTTTAAGACTGTTTAGGATATTTGCACAATAACTGTTTTTTAACAGCAGCATTGCTTCTTTGATTTTTGCCAAACTTCCATCTTAACTCTTAATTTTTAAAATAGGTACTTAGCATCCTAACCTCACATTAAGTAGACAATTTGGATATGATTGCCAGATTTGTGAGAATAACTGCTTTGGCTTTCCTGCTAAGTGAGGTGGAGGACTTCCATACCACAATGGTAACGAGGTTGCCTCTATCACCTGAAGGTAGAAAGGGGCTGCCTGTCCATGTGTGGATTTTTGCTGAAAACAAAATATAACTGTGCCAACTTTAAGCTGGTTTTCTTTTCACTCGTGGCAATATCCTCATAGTCAGCTTAACATAATTATGTGAATTGACAAGTACCCACGCTTAATTCAATGTAAACAGTTGAGAGATTGAGTTAATACTGAGATCCAATCTGTTTAGATGACTCTCCACCTGCTTAGGAATCAAAAGACCATACGGAGTAGAGTGAAACAAGAAGTTTGTTTGGCGTCTCCATGTGTCCTTTTCTTCATTGTCATTGCAACCTAACACAAATCTGATTTGCTCAGGTTTTTAATCTGCATTCCCAGTGCTATTTACATTAGGAAAATATAATTTGCATGTCACCATCTGTGAAGAAAAATTATTAAACAATAAAGGATTAAGAGATAAAGAGCAAAGCCCTTAGCAATATACTGAGTCCAAAATATAAATGCTGAGAATCTAAAAGTTTTGTTTAAGGGCTTCTGCATTGTTTTAAGGTGCTGACTCTGTTCATGGAGTACCAAGAAGTATAAAAATATACATAAGTGCTTTGTAGTTATATTATCAGCTCAAGAATTTTATTTTTATTAATATTGTGCTTCAACTGTAATTTATGATATGCTGACTTGATTTTCTCCTTCCCTTTAACAGCGTAATTACTACGAAATACAATATGTTTTATGGGGAAAATTTGCATCTTCTCTAATGTTTGAAAAAATTGAAAATTTAATCTATTTAGCATTTATCCTCAAGATCAGTAAGTTATCTTGTGCTAATACTTAATTTAGAAAAATAGGAACTAATTTTATTTCTTTGTAAATTTCTCTTTCAAAATTAATAGTTTGCTTGCCTTATTTTCATGCTTTGTTTTCAAGAAAACTATAAAAAATGCTTTTTTTGCATTTCAGAAATATATATATTAGCAGGCTGGGGCGGTACCTTGGTGGCCTAAGTGCCTGCCAGGAAAGCACAGGGGCCCAAGTTTGATCCCTAGTAACACATGCTGTGCTGGCTTGGAACCCTGGACACTCCATGCTGGCCCTGAAACCGTGCGTAGTGGCACACACCTGTAATCCCATCGCTGGGGAGGCTGAGACAGAAGGATCACTATGAGTCTGAATTGTGTAGTGAGACCCTGTATCAAGGAGAGAAAGAGAGAGAGAGAGAGAGAGAGAGAGAGAGAGAGAGAGAGAGAGAGAGAGAGAGACATTAGGAACTCATAATCTTATACAATCATTGGCATCACCTCTAAGAAACTTACCTCAGCAAACTAGTATGGAAATTTCTAGACAGAGACATCTATGAAGTACAAAAGTTTTGTCATCATGACATGTGAATAGATTTCGGTTGACTGTAAACATGATTGAAATCTGAATTTTGACAATAAGCCCAGTAAGTCACTTCTGTAATAAAAACTGATTAAAATCAACACCAAATGAGTAAGACAACAATGACAAAAGCAACAAGATCAAGATGATGAATGCTATATTTATGTAGAGAAAGAATCTTCCATTTCTCAAACATGTGTCATAATATAGCACATGGGAGTTGACGGGTCACTACAAAATGTCAAAACCATGTTGATATAATATCGGAGGTTAGAATAAAATGTGAAAAAAGACTTAGAAATCTGCACTTTCTTTGGGGCATTTTATACAATGAATTTGAAACTTTTCAAATAGGCTTTTCTTTGCTTTTGGTAATTGTACTCTGCAATACAGTTTTTTAATTTATTTTTATTTTTTGTATTACAGGGAAGGGTCTACTGGGTGTTCAGGGTCTACCTACTAGATTGGACTCACAGTGATTCTCCTGTTTACAGCCTCCCAAGTGTTGGGATCACAGGCATGCACCACCACGCCCAGTCTCAATTGCAGTCTCAGCATTCCCCAGGGGTGGGGCTGGATGGCATGCCCTGGGGATTGAACCCCTGGCCCTGTGCTTGCCTAAGCAAGAGTTTTAATCCACTGAGCTATTTGGCTGGCCCTAAATTTCAGAAGGAGTTTTTTTGTTTGTTTGTTTTTTCTTTTCTTTTGGCTGGCTCAGAATGCCTTAAGGGTAGGTCTGGTAAGGCATGAGGATCTGCGGATCAAAGCACAGTATCCTATGCCTGACTGCAATTGCATAAGCAGGCTCTTAAACAACTGAGCTGACCAGCAAGCCCCCAATACACAAATTTTTTTGTGGGATAAAAGAGGATAATTCATCAAACACATTTCCTTTTTAAAGCTTACATTATATACTATTGCCACTTTCACTTATTCTGTGACTGCATTTATTTTCTGACTTGTGATTTTATAATTATAAGCAAGAAGGAAACGCCAGGCATTAATGACAGATCTCTTATTTCCTCTTTCTCTTTCTGTCTTCACACGTTTCTAACAAGGCCTTCATTAAATATTTTTGTGGATTTTTCTGCTATGAGTTTGCTTAGCATAAATTGATCATCTATGGGCAAAACTGAGAAATTATCTATCATTATGATAAACACTTTTGAATGAAATAAAGTTAGCAGCTAATTACAAAACCTGATGGATGTAAATAACTCAGTGCTACCTTCCACTCCACCTCTAAAAGTTTTTATTGACAATATCAGTGATATAGATAGACCTTTGCAAAATGATGGTAGAAAATTTTATGTATGAGTAATAATATATTAGGAATAGATCTCTAGCACTAAGGACTAAGACACTTGTTTTTCCAAATAAGGAAACGTATGATCAAGAGGATTAAAATGAAAAGAAAAATATAAAAAATATAAAGCAGAGGTTGCCAAGAGTGAGATGAAAATATGCTACACACTGAAGCATGTCTTAAGACACACTTTATATTAGGATAACAGGCTTCTATATCAAATTGTTCTAAGGCAAAGATAAACATGAAGGTTACATGTAATTTCCACCATTAAGAGTGCTTACAAGATATGCAGGCTAAGAGTGACCACAGCTTGAAGGATATGGCCAAGGAAGGAAGTGATTACTATAGCTTACTCCAGAAGTGATAGCGTTTTTCCCCAAAAAAATTGATTTAAAATTTGTAATACAATATTGTAGAAATATACAAGCACAGTATAGTTTAATAAGCTTACCTACACTCATCATTATACTAAAAGAGGAAGTAGAATATCTTAGTTACAGAAATTTTCTTTAAAACGGGGGATAAAATTTGAAATAAAAGTCTCTATTATGTTAAAATATGAAAAACATAAGCTTCTCTAAAAAATAACCTGAAAAATTTGTCCTTTAATATGTGGCTATACTCATGTCTGTTACAAGGTTTTATTGTATCATCTTTCCCACTGAGGTAATAAAAGCACTATAGTACATCTTCCCAAACTAATTTGTTTTAAGCAATATGTAAAATATTATGTTAATAATCAATCAGAGATTGTCAATATTTTCAAATGATTTATTTCTTAAACATTACAGACAAGTGATTTAGATAAAATTTAGTGTTAGCTTTGTGTTCTACACTGATCATTGTATGATAGAAATAAAATAGGCCACTCATGCTTGCATCATTGCACAAAACACCAACATTAACTCAACAGTTTTATGTTTATGGAATTTATTTGGCATCAGTTTCAATGAATTTGATACATAGATTGATACTATCTTAGATAATATTAGCCCAGTGGACACTGAAGGATAGATTTTATATAGGTTATTAATCTCAAGGTTTTAATAGCAGTTATAATTAAGTTAATGATTAAGTATGTGGTATGATAAGTTAATAATGAAAGCCTGAGACGCACATAGTAGACAAGATGAACCAGACTGTTAACTAAAATTTGAGGACATAGACAAAGGATGTAAGAGCAGGATTTATTTTTACTTTTTATTTTATTTTTTTTAATGTATTTAGTACAGGGTCTATAGGGTCTCACTGCACAGATCAGACTCATAGTGATCCTCCTGTTTTCAGTCTCCCAAGCATTGGGATTATAGGTGTGTGCCACCACGCCTAACCTCAGTTGCCATCTCAGTGCGCCCTGGGGGTGGGGACAGCACGGCATGCCGGGGATCAAACCCTGGTCCCTGGGTCTGCCTAAGGAGGTGATTTAATCTGCTGAGCATCTGGCCAGCTTAAGAGCATGATTAAAAGACACATACATAGGAATTGAACCTTGTTTAAGATATACAGCCTGGAGAGATGTGGTTGAGTGGATGTAGAATATCTGTTACATCAGCATTAGTTGGTTAATGTGTGAATGAATTTAATTGAAAAAAAAAAGCTGGGGATGAATTCATCACATGCTTAGAAATAAGAAATACATCAGGTATTAAACCATTTCCTTCAAAATGGAATCAATATCATTTGAAGTCACCTTAAAAGATATGTTAAGCATCTGTGCCTATTGATGATAAAAATTTATATTTTCACATTAATTTCTGTGGCAGCTAAAATGTTAGCACATTATAAAATTAAGCATATATATCTTATGTATATGTACAATTGCTATCACAAATCATGCACTAAATATGCTAAGTTCATGTAGTGATTCAAAATATTGAGCAACAAATGTTAAACAACTTCAAATGAAATATTTATTGAAATTCAATATCTAAAATAAAGAAAATTTGGATGTGATTTGCTTGTCACATAGACTGGGAGTGCCAAATTTTTATAATTTTTGCCTGCCTGCTACCCAGTCCTGGTTAATTTAGGGCAACTTCTAGTGGTCTACTGATTGTTTGCCGATGGTTTTAAAAATAATTACTACTAAATTCAGTGACAGGCTGATATTCTATCAAATAATAATAGTCTCTGCTTAGCCAGCTACATTCTAAAAATTATTGAACTTGTCATGAACAGTCAAATAGGTTTCTGATTGATGGAATCCTGAATTTTATATAATTGTAGCTAAAATTTAAAGTAGACATATATAGGCCTTATTACCAAGTACGTTCTTTTATTTTGACTTTAAAAATGCTCAATATATAATTAAGTGTACATTATGCTAGTTTGCAAAATCCTCTTAAATTAAAATATTCTAAACAGAGTATTTTACAGCAGGCTGATAATCATACCACTATTTTGGGGTGAAACACAATGTACATCTACATAAGTGAGATTAAGGCTGTAAATCTCCCTTTGATTTTAGAATCAAGCACATTTCCGCTGTGATCATTGAAAGTACTTATGGCAGAATCTTAAAGTAAATCTTAATGTAATAAAATGAATAAAATACATATTATAATATTAGATAATGCCTCTGTATTTATTCCTATGTAATAGTGAATATCTAGATATTTGTTGCTAATTTTATGACCAAATATTTACTTACGTTGTTCTCTTCAGGTTGCGGTTTTATGTAGTCTCAAAATGAATGACTGGAGAACTGACTGGATTCAGACTTGTCTATCAATTTCAATCATCCATAACTGTAGTGGGTAAGAAGTCCTAGCAGTTTAGACTACAGGTCAACCAACTCTACCATGTAGAAGAACTTCCTGATCCTTATCATGACCAAGAAAATGACAATTTTGGGGGCCTGCCCATTAGCTCAGTTGTTTAAGTGCTTGCTTAAGCAAAGGTAATCAGGCTCAG
>NW_004524585.1:611144-639161 GCF_000260255.1 Octodon degus | reverse complement strand
CCCAGTATGAAAAAAAAAAAAAAAAAAGAGACAATTTTACTCATTATACATAGAAAAGGCCTACATCCTTTTCAATGACCAAATAAGTTATTTTGTTTTCTTGATGCATAGGCTACCTCTTTTGTAGTATAATGCAGCAAGTTTTTCAAGCCACCAGGGTGTTGTTTCATATAATGGAACAGTAATTTACAAAATAGCGAACCCAGTTATTAATTAACTAAATTATATTCAATGATTCGAAAGAATAAACATAGGTTCCCAAGGAAACTAGTTAATTCCTGGGGTATACTTTATGTGTGAATAATTTTGACTTTTAGTACAAGTTTAGACAGATCATCATCACATGTCAAGGTTTATTTAAATTCATTAGAAACTACAAAATCCTATAATGCAAAGGGAAGTTATGGGTTTAAATTTAAAAAAAATGCTTTCCTGTCACTTTCTTTATTATGATCATGCAGGTTTATATTAATCTTCCAATTTTACTGTTGAATAAACCAAGACACAAAGATGCTCAGTTACTTCCCTGAATGCAGATAGTGCCAGTGAATTAGCGGCAAGACTGCAATTGCTTTTATGGAGTTCTCTGTCCGTTACTGTGCTCACTGAATCATTTTGCATTTCTGCTTTTTGTGAGGATTGTTTTATATTAATTAAGGACTCTGACAATAAACACTCATTTACTCATTTTTGACTTTTATAATGAAAATGTTGTGAAATTGAACGCAAAAGAGTCTTTTTACATTGGCAATTCACATTAGCTCAAAACAGCTGAACTGGATGTTTGTAGATTTGGCAAGGGTAAAGTTTGACAGAGGCTCAACTCATGCCAAGTTCCATTTGAAATTAAATGTTCTGCCAAAATTGCAAACTACTGAAAACTGCGACTCTACATTAATCTGTCATTTTAATATACTCTACATATATCTCATAAAGTTCTTATTTTAATAAGTAACATTGATGTTGTCATAAAAGGTATTGCTATGCTCATTAATACACTGTTTCTCAAGGTAAAGAACTCCCTTAACTAGTTGTTTAGAGATGCACTTGGTATTCATTGCTAATTTATTTCTTTTCATTATTCTCTCCTTAGTCATAGCTTTCTCTTCTCTTGTCTGTTTTGACTCCATGTCAATATTTAAATCTCATTTTACTAGTGTTCTTACTTTCATTCCTTTTTATGGGAAATGCCCTAGAAATAGCTAAGTGTTTCACTCTTTTGAGTAACTCCATGCATGTTTGAATTCATAGCACATACCTTGCCCTTCACTGAAGACAAAGTTGAACAAAGGTCTTGTACCTTGACTGCTGTACCCTAACCCTTCTCCTATTTTTGGATTTTTTGAAAAATCAAAGATCTACCAGATGAAGTTATGATGAAATGATGCCTTCTTATTACCTATTCACTGCTTCTAAATTAGGATCTCTAGTTAATTCTGCCAGATACTTAATGAGTTAAGTGTTTTACTCATTTTATAACCAGAGTCCTAAAGCAGATGCTCAGAGATGACCACCCTTCACACTGCACCCTTGCTAATTATACTTTCTAACTGTTTATTTTCTCCTCCCTTCTACTGTCATTTTCATTTTGTTAATAAGAATCTTAAGTTGTTTACTGCAACACATGGGGTCTTCCTGCCTTCTAGGCCATACCTCCCCATTATGCTCATTCTGTATTTCCAGAATGCTCTTTTAAATGGGAAAACTCTGCTTGTGGTTCTCCTTTCATTCACATCTTCCCGTGATCTAAATGATAACTCTGTTGCACGAGATCTTCTATTATTTGATAGTTGTTTCCACCGTAGTGCTGATATCTTAACAGTCTTGCACTAGAGTTTACATGGTAGATCCTTGTACTTTTGTTATACCCCTGTTTCATGATACATAAAAGCCCATACTATTCTTATGTTGTAAATCTTTGCTTTTGAGTAACCTACATTCTTTTACTTAAAAATACTTGTACAACCTTGAAGGCTTAATTGAAATATTTAGTGGACCCCTGCTTAACCTGTAATTTGTTCGTATGACAAAATACCCAAGGTTGTTACTTTATAAAATGAAGAGTTTTATTAGCCTACACATCAAGATATTGAAAAGCACGGTGCCTCCATCCTAGGAAGGGTCTTCCAATTTAGTCATAGCATGATAAAGAAGAGTTCAGAGCAAGTATGGAAGAGTGAGCTGGGGAAGCCAAACTCACTTTAGAGCGATTTGTTCTCATGGGAACTGACCTACCACATCTCTGATTACTCCTGCAGCCAGTTCCTCCATAACCATCTTCCGTAAAACTCTACCTCTTACAGTTTCACTGTCTCTCAACAACACGCACTGGGGACCAAGTGAACAGGAATCTGTGGAGGCCACACTCAAATCCCATCAAAAATATGCCTCCCTTGTTTCAAAAACTACATACATTAAGCCCTGTAATCACAACAACACCATAAAGTAGACACTAGTACAATTTACAAATGAGACCCTCAAAAATACTTTGGAATATAGATTATTTCATCAAAATCTCATAGTTGGTAAAGTGCATAATCCATATTTAATCCCAGACTATCAGATTATATAGTCTGTATTACCAACAGCTATAGTATGTTATTTTATCGTAAAATCTTCCAAATCAATCTTTGCACAATGAATACTGGGAGTGTTCATAGAATTTAGCTATAAAACTTACTGGAAACCTGCCAGTGATAAACGTTCCCAGGAATACAGATAATTTTTCTTTTATATATTTTATGATTATCTTTATGGGGTATGGGAGAAGAGATAGTACTTTAAACCAGCTTGTTAATGTGACTAATTTTTATTTGTTGGTTAGTGGTTTGCTTTCACTCACGTGTTTTGTAATATAAACTTTATCTGCTGGTAATACCTTTCCATTCCCTGACCCAATATATCTTTAAAAGTTAAGCCATTACAACTCTGAAAGTGGAAAGAAGCTGTTGAAAACATCAAGTTGGAATCAATTGCAGTTTTCACTCCTATTTTTATCTTTTGTGAGTTTCAACAGCCCTTCCTTCCTTTTTTGATGGTTTGAAAGATTACTTTTTAAGCTAGCTATATCACCACAGTGGATAATAAAAAAAAAAAAAAATCTTCAAAGCACTTTTACGACAACAGAATCTTTTTTTGTTCCTTTCTGACATTAACAGCTGAGATTGTTATGAAGAAACATTTAGAGAAAAGGTAAAGATAACAAACACTTGCTGGAGGATGGGGAAGACAAATAGCCAGTTTCAACTGTGTATACTGACGGAAGCACAGCAATGAGAGTGAGCTAGTGAGGACAGCATCGGCCCTGGGACGCAGTAGGAGCCATGTGGGGCCCAGCGTACACATTTGTACACAGGTCCGGGAGGATTCCTTTTTTGGGACTTCTGATAACATTTGTACCTAAGAATATTTATCTGATTCAGACATGCTTTTTGTCATTAGCTCAGGATAGAGCTAATTCATATTTTATAATAATATAACAATCTCTGGTGGAGTTATCACTACATTTATTTTTTTAAATTTTATTTATTTATTTATTTATTTAGTGTGTGTGTGGACAGCTCAGTCCACCGGGGGGCAGGGCTGGCTGGCATGTGGTGCTGGGGGATTGAACCGCGGTCCCTGTGCTTTGCTTAGCTTAGCTTGTTCTATGTAGGTGCTTTAGACCACTGAGCCATCTCACCAGCCCTTTTTAAAAAAAATTTATTTAATCACTACGTTTATTCATCAGAACATCAAATAAACCATAAAGGCTATCCAGTTACATTATATTTCAATTAATAGATGTATTTTTTCTTAGTAAAAGTATATCCTGTGTGATATTGTAATTCATACATTATATCCTGTGTGATATTGCAATTTATACATATTGCTTTTAGTAGAAAAAAGTTTTATATTTGATATTTATATTTTATCTGATTGACTTTGTTTAAGAGCTCTTTTAGGTTTTCTATCAGTATCTGTGAGGAAAAGACATCATATAAAGGAAAGAGTAAAATAGAAGTGCTCAGAATCTGTCTCAATTATTCAAAAACTAATTTTGGGTCCCTAAATAACGTTGTGACTGATGTTATGTTACAGTTAGTTTTATTTATTCATTAATTGGAAGAAATAAGTAGATTTTGCATTTTTATAGTTCTCTATAAGCTGCAAACTATGTGTGAGGTTTTTAACTGGTAGCATAAAGTAAATTACTAGATCAAACAGATGCACAAATTTGAGGACACTAAGAACAGGCCTTACAGAACTCTGTTTTACAGGGAATTCCTCTAACTTGCTAGTAGGAAGATAACTGCAAAGGCTCAGTAGATTTATTTTATTAAGATTTGTCTCTTTAATCCTAAAAGATTCTTGTTTTACACTGGAGTTTACGTCAACAATGTGGATGTTGTTGATAAATATAAAACTCATTATTAGTTTAAACCCTTTGACATTTTTAAACACTGTTCTTAAGGTGTGTTTTTATATTTGTTCATTCAATAACATAAAATTCAATATAAATCAATACCAAAATATTACATAACAATAAATCTTCCCCAATTTTTTGCCATTTTAAAATGTGAAATTATTATAAATTTGTTTAGAATAAATAATTTTTATCCCCACTACATTGCTGCTGTCATAAGCATAAATTTTGTAGCACAGATGTTAGACAGGAGGGAACAATGAAGTATTTATTAAGTAGCTCATAACAGGAGATCAAAGTTGCTGAGGACAACAGATAAGTCATTTATGCTTCCCTAAAGTAATTAAATGTCTCCTTACCCAAATGTAAACTGCGTTTTTCAGAATTTCCTTCTTTCCAGGCATTGTCTATATGAGAGTTTGACTGAAATCTGGAAAACAGGTTTTAAGCTGTAAGCATCAGCGTGGGTCTCCACAGCTCTTCCCACTCAGCCAGCTCACTGTGCTAGAGCAATCTCAGCTGTATCAGATTGAGTCACCTCTCTGTGGCATCGTAAGTGCTGGGCCGGATGAGTGCAGGCTTCTTTTGTTCCTTTCTGACATTAACAGCTAAGATTGTTATGAAGAAACATTTAGATAAAAGGTAAAGATAACAAACACTTGTTGGAGGATGGGGAAGATAAATAAATATAAAACCATTTTTATATAGTTTTTTATGGCATGCTTTATGAGCCATCATCACATCATAATTGTAGATGGTAAGAGACAGATTCAAATCTCACTTTTTTCTTTTAGATTTCAGTATTCATCCCTTTCTAGACTCAACCTGTTTTCTCCGACTTCAACAACCTCACTTTATGTCCCCAGTGAGCTCAGTTAGAACCTGTCTGCTCCTTCAATTCCTTCATGTCTGACTTCTATGATGTCAGTATTCTGAATTACGCATCCCATGCTTGCTTCTCTAAAGAGTTTCTGACCAATACACAGTTTTTATCATGCGACTGGAGGAAACCTCAAAAAGATATGTTGAGATATTGTCCATTCTGAGTCATCTTTTCCATGTCTTATCCTAGCTCTACATTTCTTTATTTCTCTATATTTTTAATTTTATTGAAGAATTTTCTCAATGTTACAACAGAACAATTAACAACTTATGACTTTTTATTAGACTGATAAAATCAAATGTCATTTGTTTCTAATTTCAATAGAGTTGTTTTGTTAAAGATGTCATTTAAGCTTTGCTCTTAGTTTCTATCTATTGTAACACTGCAATTAATTCACTTAGAATTTTTTAAGGAAAACAAAAGTAATATTTGAGAATAGCATAAGCTCCATGTAGAGAAGAAAAATGCATAATATTTATAAAGCAGCCTATCTAGCATCACCAAACTATGAATAACACATAGATAACATGAAAAATAAAAATATGCTTCTCTTAGGCAGTGATTTTTCCAGGAAGGTAGGAACAAGAAATTTTCTCCTCTTGGTTTTTCCTTTTTATTTCTGTTCCCAATCTGGCACAGAAATGAAAAGAAAACCTGTGTCTCAGCTTGTGACAGATGCTGCCTGGTCAGGGTATTGCCTTTGACCTGATTCTTACCCGTGATTCTGGGGTAACAGTTACACATGCAGATGTCTACAAACTGCTGAGCTGTTTCCTGACTTCACTTTGATGTACATTAAGTCTGATTTTAGTTGCTTTACAGCAGGAAGACTTTACTACATATAAAACTCCACATCAGTTTATAGCAACAGATTATTTACTACTGTTTAAATATTTATTTTTTGATACAGTGGAAATTTATTTAAAATATTAACTTAATAAGTTTTTAAAATAAAATATTTCCAGCCAGGCACGGTGGCACATGCCTGTAATCCCAGCATTAGTAAGCTGAAGCAGGAGGATTGTTGAGTTCAAAACCAGCCTGGGCTAAAAAGTGAGCTCAAGGCCAATTGAAACTGCATAGGAGACCTGTCTCAAAAATTAAAAAATTAAATTAAATTAAATTATAAAATAAAATAAAATACAATCTTCCCACACATGCATACTTTCATCTCTGACATTTGGGGACCACTGCTTCTTGGGATACTATGGCACAGCAGCTCAAAACAATGAGACAGCTGTTCTCTTATTATCTTTGCTTTTCAAAAGCATAAGATCTGAAGTTAAATGTTTCAGTAGATGTCAGCAAGGATAAGTAAAACAATCAGATGTTCCGAGTCCTTCATAATAGCTTAGAATTCTATAAATTTTGATAAAATTCAATAAATTTAAAAATTTCAATTAGAACAAATAAATTTCACAATAGGTCTATTAAAAGAGGACACAACACTTAAAATATACTGCTTAAATGTGTGAATGGTTGTCAAACCATTGACATTTTGATTCATGGTATTCATCCCAACTTGTCAAATTTTGGTTGCATTCTTTACTACTTGTGCTTTTCTTCTTTTTAGATAGATTTTCTCTATGTAGTTCATTACAGGTGGGCCTTGAATTCACTATGGAGCCCAGGCTGATCTGAAACTCACAGCGATACTACTGCCTCGGCCTCCTGAGTGTAGGAATACAGGTGTGAGCTACCACTCCCATCTGTACTCCTAAATATCTACTCCTTCAACATACGTGTCTTATACCTGCTATGCTACCCATTGTCTCTGCACACTTCTCTTCCAAATAGCATGGTCTAACCACATAGAATTATTTTACCTTTTAATTGCAGTAATTTAAAATTTATTTTTAAAGTTAGAGGAAGCTTTTTTTACATTTTAGTTCATGTTTACAGTATTGATTACTTTTCCTGTAAAAAGTTGAAATATGTGCCTAACATAACATGATTATTTTTCTCATCTTTTTTCCTTCCCCTTCATCTCTTGATTCTTTTTTACAAAAGAACTATTATATACATATTTCTCATATAATGGAAACCATGTGATATTTAAGTGTGTGTGTTTTGTCTATGTCATTTAACATGATTGTTTCAAGGTATATTCATTTTGGTGTAAAACACTAAAATTCATCCTTCTTTATAGCACAGTAGTTCCTCATCGTACAGAATGCCACATTTTCTTAACGCATTCATATGTTGATGACATAACAGCATTTCCAAGAGTTCACTATTATGGGTTATGTTGCTCTAACGTGGGTTTGTGCCTATCACTGTAACACGATGACTCTTTCAGAAAGATAGCTATAAAGGAAATATCCAGGTCAAATGAAACTTTTATGTTTAGTTTTTAAAGGAATCTTTCATAATGGCTATACTAGTTTACATTCCCACCAACAGTGCACAAGTATTCCTTTTTCCTTACAGCCTCGCCAGAAGTTATTATCGTTTTATTGATGATAGCCACTCTTGCTAGAGTAAGAGGGAACCTCAGCAATGTTTTAATTTGCATTTCTGTAACAGTCAGCGATATGAAACACTTTTTCATGATTTTTTTTTCACTTATACTTTTTTTAAAGAGAAGTGTCTGTTTGTTTTGGTTTCTTATTATTGATTGGATCTTATATGTTAGGGGTCTAATTTCTGGGTACTTTCTCTAGTCTATATGTAAGTCTAGATATATTTTAGATGTCAGTTTGAGTTGTAGACATAGACATTAATGTAGATATTTTATAGATGTTAGTCTGAAGAATGTCTGGGAAGAAATTTTTCCATTCTGTAGATTGCCATTTCATTGTATTGGTTGTTGCCTTTGCTGTGTAGAACCTTTTTAATTTGGTATGATCTCATTTGTTTATACTTGATGTTGTTTTTGTACAGTTGGTGTTCTGTTAAAAAGCTTGTTTATGCTAGTCTTCAAGAAGTTTACATATCCTATTTTCCAGTGCACTAAAGATTTGTTTTCACATTTTGGTCTTTTATTCATTTTGACTTTAGTTTAGTACATTGCAAGATATATGGAACTAAATTTACTCTACTGCATGTGGATAGCAAATTTTCTCAGCGCCAATTATTAAAGAGGATTTTTTGAGACAGGTCTTACTATATAGTTCAGTCTGGCCTTGAATTCATTATATAACTCAAGTTGGCCTCTAAATTACTGTGATCCTTCTGCCTCTGAGTGCTGGGATTACAGACATGAGCCACTATGCCATGCTTAGTTCTTTCTGTGTAAGATTTTTGTCCTTTTTTTTTTTTTTTTTTTTTTTTTTTCAAAGATTAAGCAGCTAAGTGTGCTTGGGATTATTTCTTCACAGAATTAGAAGAGACCCAAAGTAAAAAAGAATCATGGATGATAAGAGCAAACCAGGAGGCATTACAATGAACCAAGCTACAATGATAAAAGTAGCATAGTGCTACATTGATATATGCACATCCATGTTTATAGAAGCATAATTTATAAAAGATAAACATTGGAACCCACTCAGATTCTTATTAATGGATGAAGGGATACTGTAAATCTCTTTTTTATATACAACAGAGTACTACTGTGCAATCAAGGAGGATAACTTCAGGCAGTTTTAGATAGAGACCATATTTCTAAGTGAAATAAGTTGGACACACTTATTTAAATATCAGTTTGTGTGAATAACAAAAAACATAAATGAGGACTAAAATGGGAGACAGATATTAAAATAGAAAATATTCCATTGGGAAGGAAATCAAGGGTGGAAGAAAGGAAGAAAAACAAAAAAGATAATAAAAGAAAAAATAGAAACAAAGATTTTGTAAGTAAGGAAGAGAAGAAGAGCTGAAGAGGGAGAGAAATGTTTGGAAAAGAAGAATAAAAATAAATCATTTACAGATATGAATCACCTATGATGAATGTAATCAATATGTATCTCAAAGTATACCAATAAAATTAATTTTAAAATGAGTATGGTATTAGCACAAAATCAGACATGTAGATTTCAGGATTTTGTTTGTAATAATTAATTCATAGTACACTTATGACAGTTCATTTGATTTCCACAGCTCTTGCTTTGAGCTTTTATTTCAACTGAACTAAATTGTTTGAATAGCTTTGTTTGAGAAAAATGTCTCAGAAAGGTAAGAACTAGACACCAAGGGCAAAAAGTATTGAGATTCAAAAGTAGACAGACAAATTCAAATTTGAGCAAAATGAAATGTATTAGGAAATTAGACAGAAGCATGTTTTAGTAGCATCAAGTTAGGGGTATCACAGCAACCCGAGGCAAAAGTGATTTATTCACAGAGCTGTGCAAGGTTGATTCAAGGTCAACCTGAATACACATGGCTTTTTCAGACACTACTCAAGCATGAGTTATGGGATATTCTAGGTATCAGTGCCTGGCACAAAACAGCCGGCTGGCCTTCTTAGTAATTTGTTCATCTACATAGCCTGGAATGCATACTAAGGATACTTAGTGCATAATCCTAGTGTTCAAAGGAGGAGCAGGAGAAAGACGAAGAAGAGGAAATAAAGGAGAAGGAGGAAGAGAACAAGTTGGGGAGGAGTTGCATAGGGCTTTGCAGTCACAGAATTACAATAATTGACCTTTTATTACCAGTATACACTAATGTTTTCTCCTCAATATATCTGAAGGTTTTAAGAGCAAAGATTATCTTTGTGAAAATAACTACACTCCCCAGACTATGGTAACAGCTATTTACTTTCAAATTTTATGTCTTCGGGTTTTTTTTTTTTTTTTCAGATTTCACATATAAATGAGACTATACAGGTTTAGGCTTTGTATGCCTGAAGTATTTCCTTTAATCTAATGATCTCCAGTCCATCCATGTTTTCCCAGATTATTATTGATCAATATTATCCTACCATGTACTGTTTGTTCCTTATTCTTTTATCAGCTTATGGACACATGAGTCATTTCAATTTGTTAGATTTTATCAAAAGCTCTGTAAGGAATAGGGAAGTGTATGCTTTTCTCTGACATAGTAATCATTTTCCTCTGAATATACACTCAGGAATGGGATTACTGAATCAGAAAGCATTGGCATTCTATTCTTAATATTTTGGGAAAATATTGTAGTGTGAAGGTTCTGCTGCTTCGTCTTCCCTCCAGTAATATGGAAGGATTCCCATAGCAATCACACAGCCCACATATTCTCCAGGCTTTTCAGTAATTGCCACTGTTACTGCTGTGAGGAGATATCTCATTGTAGTTTTGATTTGAACTTACTTGATTAGTGATGCTGAACATGTTTTTGTTTCTGTATTTGCTATTTTAAGATTTTTTTGAAATGTCTATTTTTGGTCTATTGTTTTTGTTTCATTGTGTTTGAGATTTTTGGGTTCCTTTCACATTGTAGATATCAAATTTAATGCTTGTTTATAAAACTTTGTAAAAAAAAATAAATCAGTGAACTATAGACCTGTAGACTTACTTCAACAGTCTACCTGATCCATTGGTTTATGTGCGAATTTTATGGTAATTGCGTGCTGTTTTGATGATGACATCTTTGTAGCATATTTTGAAGTCAGTGTGCTTTTTTGTTGTTCAAGTTTTCTTGACCTATATTCTTTTTCTTTTTATGGCTCTATAGAAACATAGGGTTGTTTTTTCTCAATTGTGCGGAGAATATCTTTGGTCCTTTCATAGGCTGTGCTGAATTTGTAGATTATTTTGTATAAAATGAACATTTTATTGTATTAATATAGTATTCATTGATTCCATTAATATGACAAGCCTTTCCATTTTTAATATACTCTTTAAATTCTTTCATCATTTTCCAGCTTTTCCTATAGCTCTGTTTACCTTTTTGATTAATATTTCTGCTGATGTTTTTGTTTTATTTAGTTTCTATTCTTTTGTTTCTACTTTGGTACTTAAAATAAATAATATATCTTTTATTTCTATTTCATGTATTTCTCTACTGGCACATAAAATAACATTGTTGCAGTATATCAATGTTGTATTTTACAACATTGCTAAATTTATTGATTCGTTCTAATAGTTTTGAGGTTGAGCCTTTAGTGTTTTCCATACATAAGACCATACCGTCTGTAACCCTCAGCAATTGACCTCTACTTTCCTAATTTAGATGATCTTTATTTCTTTCTCTTCCGTGATTGCTCTAGATTAAGATTTTAATACTCCATTGAATAAATGTAGATAAAGTGATCATCCAAAATGAAAATTCAGTGGTGGAGGTAAAATTTATCATGGATGGTATGGAATAGATTCTAGCAGGTAGAATGGGAAATCCCCTCAATATTCAGTAGTCACTGACAATAAGCTATCATCAAAAGTTGATTATACACAATTAGCAAAAAGTACAAAAAGGTTTGCAATGTGTGTGTGTGTAAACCAGCACATGCCTTTGAAAGTTAACTGTAGGTGCATAAATTTATTTGTTATTAGATGGAATGTAAATTGGGTGTATAGAAATCTAAAAAATTAAAACCAAAAAATAAGCACATTTACTGCCATGGAAGGACTGCACACCATGTGGTCGGCATGGGCTGGGTGTTTACTGCTGTCGCCTTTGTGTTTATGCGCAGCGTGGGCGAGACTCCTACAAGTGAGGAGAAAGCTGAGTGCAGAGAAGAGGAGAACTGGCTTCAGGTCACATGGGTAGACCAAGGTTGCTAACTGAGGTGTCTCTGAGTTCAAAATATATTCTGCAAGGTGTGCTGCTGTGTGAAAACCAGTCCTTCTCATGTTTACGTTCTATTTTATAAAAAATTCTTATTCTCAGTTTCATCCAGTAAACATTTACTGAGCATCATGTTCATGCAAAGAATTATACTACATTCTTAACATGTCAAACTACAAAGAAGATACAGATTTTTTCCCTCAAATTTACAATTTGAGGGGGCTTGCGGGATAGCTCAGTTGCTTAAGTGCCTGCTGGGGCAAACCCGGTCAGGTGCATGGGACTGCAGTTCAATCCCCAGCTCCCCATGCCTTAGCAGACTCGCCCTTTAGGTGGCCTGAGCCAGCCAAAGAAAAGAAGGGGGCGAGGAGATAGCTCAGTAGAATAAACACCTGCCTGGCAAGCACAGGGTCCTAAGTTCAATCCCTGGCACCAACCCCCCACAAAAAAATTTGAAGAAAGTCACAATACTTCTTACTTATAATCAGAATTCTATTAATTCAACTATATAATGCTTTATGGTTTTTATTTTGCTGTTTTCAAGAATTATATTAAAAAACCTTGTGTTAAAATATATCATAAGTATAATTATATATAAAATTTAGATATATATGTAACATCTGAGAAACAATAAGTGAATTTTGTAGAAACTAATCTCTATACAGAATAAACGGGCCTGTTTTTACTATGGCACAAAGAATAAAAAAATATAATTACATTGCATATAATTTTACTCTACATACTATGACTTGTATTTTTTAAATATTAATTTTTTGTGATATTTGGGTTTTATTTGTTTTAAAATATATGTATAGTTTCAAATTAACAATAACTTTTCCTATTGTTTTTATAATAAGATATGTAGACTCTAAGGCTCTGCTAACATACTTATTTCCTTTGACATTTTTTATATAAATATGTTTTTGCATCACGAAAGTGACATATTTTACCAATCTCTTGCATAACTAATCATCTCTGAACATTTTCCTAATCAAAAATAAATATTTTGTTAATCTTTGTAGAAAAATGCATTTAAATGAAAACATTTGCAATCATTTCTCCTCTAAAATACTCCTGTGAAAATCAACATTAACTTTAATATAGTTTTTAAAACTTCGATTTAAATTTCATGTTTTAATCAATTGCAAACACTTATAATCGTTGAGTATTGTAAAATGTGATAGACTGAAAGAAATATCAAAATATAACACAATAACTGAAGAGAGAAATAATCCTTTGACAGGATAATCTATGAATAGAATTGTTTAACTGGCATTTTTGTTCAATTATAATATTAGCTAACATTTGAAATTTTTGCAATAAAGGCAGTAAAAGAATTAAGAAGGCACAATGCTGAAAGTATTTTAACTCCTC
The DNA here is from genome assembly GCF_000260255.1 of Octodon degus. Classification (NCBI taxonomy): domain Eukaryota; kingdom Metazoa; phylum Chordata; class Mammalia; order Rodentia; family Octodontidae; genus Octodon; species Octodon degus. The sequence continues at coordinate 625,857 of NW_004524585.1, read as the reverse complement.
TACAATTAGCAGAAGTCTTGTCATTTTGCCAGTGCTTGGATAACCCCTCACATAATTGCTTACACCTGGGTCAAAATGTCAACAGAAAGCAGGAATTTTTCTAATAATCAGAATTCTATATAAATGTTAAACAGGGCATTAAACTCACTAAGACTGTGTTACAGGCTGATTCCTAAGAGTATTCTGCTTAGAGAAAAACTGTAAATTATAAAAGTTATCTCAACACCTCCTTGGTTACAGCAGAAACTTCTGTTCCTGCAGAATAGACACGTTTCTGTCTTTTGGCCCCTAACACTGAGGTAAAGTTCTGTTTTAAGAGCTTCTCCTAGAGTGTGCCTAAAGAAATGTATAATTTCTTTCTATATTTCAGGTATTAACCACTTCCAGTACAAGTGTTTAACTATAGGATGACCATGGTTAATTTTTTGTAAGGAAATATGAAAATGATAATTTTAACAAATTCATTCAGTACAGACACTGAGTGGCTGAAATGTTACCTGCCTGAATGATGCTGCAAATAGTCAGTAGCTAACTAGTTACATTGTTGAATGCACCTGGAATGGCCCTAGCTGATAGGACCATGCGATGTTTTCAGTTTCTCCTGTGGAAATATTGAATGGTTTCTGCTTTTCTATCATTGATCAAATGGGTTGGTGAAATACATTCATGAATAAAATCCAAAAAAAAAGAGGTAAATAAAAAACTAAAAATAAACAAAGGTACCCTCCAGGTGATGCTGCCCAAGTAAACTGTGAAGAGAATAACTCCTTTCAAGGTATGTGGTTTGCACAGATTTGCTCCTGTTCCATAGGTGACATGTTCATTATTTTACTTCTTTTGTCATAAGAAACTTTTGCATTTGATAGAGTTCCACTTGTTTAATTTTTATTGGATATGTTTTTAGTTCCTTACCAAAAAAAATCTCTGCCTGGAGGACATCATTCAAACTGAAACAAGCCAGAGACGAGAAAGGTGTATGATCTCACTTACACGTTGATGCTAAAAAACAATTCTTAACTCAGGGAAGCAGAGAATAGAAAGGTGGTTGGCTGAGGTTGGGCCATGGGGAGACACAGGGCAATGAAATGTTTGGTCAAAGGGCACAAACTTTCATTTATCAGGTACATAAATTTTGGGGATTTAATGTGCCACATGATAACTACAGTTAATACTGTATAGTACTCAAAGTACTTGAAAATCGCAGAGAGAATCTGAGTACTCAGTGTATACATACAGACACACCTACGTCACTGTATGGATAGTAACTATGTTACTTGATTGGAGTAAACATTTCACCATGTACGTGTATACCAAATCAACACAACAGATACAGCATTTACTGTTAATTACAATCCTGCGAGGCGGGAGGCAGAAGCACTCGTCCCTGATAGGGACAGGAAGTTACTCCATGGATTTGTTGTATGACTTTAGATAAACTGGGTCTCTCTTCATCATAACTTTTTGTATTTAAAATTATGGGAACATTGGCCTTTTATAAAGCAGTTGGGAGTAACTGCTAATGACTACAAAGTAAAGTTCTCAATATTGCGGAGTGCTTTAATCATACTGAATCTTTGTTTTACTTTCTTTATATAACTGTACTTTTACATACAAAGTCTTAAAGTTATAATAAAAGTATTGTAAAAATGACTTTCCCTTAGAATGCTTTCTCTTACAGTAAAGTAAAAGGCCAAATGGTTTCAAGAATGAGGGTTTATTATTTCATATAACTGGCCATCTGAGAAAAGAATGATTAAAAAGATTGGCCCACTGAGTTATTATATGATGCCATTAAAGACAGAGCTCCATAAATTTATTTCTTTCTGTCACTTTTTAGAATATCCTTCTGGTTACAAAATAGTAGCTATTGTTTCAGGCATCTTGTATTATTCAATAAATCAGCAGAATAAAAATCATTTTTATTCTCTTTTACTTTTATTTCTTCTTAAATATTAAGGAGCATTTCTAGGAGCATTTCTCCAAGCTTTGCTTTCCCTCTGCCCCTTTATATCTCGTTGGCTAATTCTGAGCTGATCTCTGACCAAATGAAGGAGAAACATGATTGAATTCGTTTACTCAGGACTTGAGTCAAGTGGAAGTGGAGAGGTGAGGCCTATAATAGTCCAGGTCAGGTCTACAAACAGGAAATGACCCTGACTAAGCTACCAAAAATGTTGGCTGCATTTTCTTTTGTTTTATATCCTCTATGATTGGTTTAGATTCAATAAAAAATAGCAGTGACAATTTTTCTGTTAGTCTTTTATGGATATTGAATAAAGAGCTTTCACGCTAAGAAATCACCTCATACCTTTTGTTGTTCTTGTTGATATTTTTTGTTTGTCTGCTTTATTTTAATTAACTCATATACTATTTCTCTAAGTCTGTAAATTGACTAAATGGGGCTTCATCTTGTGAAACTCCTGTCTCCACCTCATAGAGTACTGACTGGGATTTCAGAACTGTACCATATTTCATTAATAAAAATTCATACCTCCTCCTATAAAGAATTCTCAGGTGTCTATGCTGTGATGATACACAAACAATAGTTGTCTGTAGAGCAGCCCTATCTCACAGCAGTTTATTAGTCTAGATATACGTTACACTTCTGAAATGATCATGGTTTCTTCAACCATGGCATGATGAAAATAGTTTTATAAGAAACCTGCTTTCTATATTCCCTATGCCTTAACTACTATTTTTGTGGTTGTGCAAATGTACCATCTGCATTATCTCTCTGTCTTAGGTCTCTTCATCATTCTAGATGGTTTGATATGTGCATACAAATCGAACTCAGTTCCTTACCCCTTATTGTATGATCTTTACTCAGTGACAAGGATTTCAACTCAATCATTTATTGCACGAATGAGAACTCCTATTAACTGGGATATCTTTTCTTCTGAAACATTAACTTTAAGTATTGCCCTGAAAACTCACAGCTTTCTTTTTTTTCCTAGACACTTACTTTACTACTTTCTTTTTCCAACTTCATTCAAACTTTTATTCTGTTTTTTTTTTTTTAATGTAAACATGTCAGTAACTCAGTGATGTCCCAAATTTTCTGATCAAGGAGATTAGAGGGCCACAGAGGAAAGTGATCAATGATGTTGAGTGTGCCTAAGGAGAGTCACATGGAGAGAAAACATTCTCTCAGGCTTTCACAGAGAGCAAATCAATCAAGCAATGGCTGTGACTCATCCACATGGCTGACACTGACAAAGGATTTACAAAGTTGCGGTACAGGGTTTCGGGATAAGTCCTGAATAGATTTGACTGACCTTGGCAGATATAAAAATTTCATTTCTTGATATATAGGTCTTATTTTATCTTGGTCTTAACGATTCAACAGAAAAGTATAATAATGAGGCATTAAAAGTAAAGCCATATTAATATGCTGAGTTGTAAAAGACTCAAATCAACAACTTTTGCAATTGCCAGTTCTACAGATAACCCACTACTATTATGGACTACTGGACTATATTGGATTATTTTTCTGAATTCATGTACCTACAATATTTAAATGGCAATGGAATACCCATCTCTGAGAGGACTATACAAAAAAGGGGATATAAATGAAGGACCATTTTGTATCTGTGTATACAAAACAGTTAGGATAGATATACAGCTACTTTCTTTTAATTCAGTGAGAAAAAAGATTTGTACTGATAGTGTTTGGACAGGATATCATGCCTGCATCTTGTACTATGAATAACCATGACACAGACAATAATATACAATATATTAATTATTGAAACTGTCCTATTAGTCAGTTTTGAAACTGTCTCATTGCTATTTGTTTCTCAATAAAATTAAAAAATTAAAAATTAAAAATAAATGTAACTTGTCAGACTTCTCTTGCATTTGCTGCTTTCCTCATGCATTCTGGTCTCCATCTTCTATTGCATTAACCACTTATGAATAATTTTAACTGCATTTATAGATAAATTTTCAAAGGCTATCTTCCTGGCATAACTATAACCACAATATTGAATTATACCAATCTTTCTTTATCCTTTCCTACTCTAATATAATGTTAAACATAGGGATGATCAAAATATACAGCAAATGTTAAAATTAAAACATATTATTGTAAAAGATACATTGTCATTAACCTCCCTAGAAATACTCTCTCTTACTTTGAATAGGCTTATCCCATTATATTACCTCTCCCTGAAGCAGTTCTGGAAGTTCTCCTCTGCTACTGTCTTTAAGATATGTTATCAAAATTAACATCAGTGTTGCTGCCCAATGCCATCTCATGGAATAGCAGACTTGGAAGTTATTATGGTATGTCCTCATCTACTTTATTCACTGCATCTGGGTCAATACCATGTCTAGCTCTTCCACAAAGGCAAAAGGACTATGCAAGGTGAACATTTTAAATAGGTCCAGGGTTTAGAAGTAACTATGGTAGTGCAACTAGAGACATGCCTGCTAAAATTAGTCCATATATATAAAATATAAAATATCACAATGTCTGAAAAATATGCCTTATACCTGCTGATTCTCAATATATATTTCCTTTACCAGTAATTACCCTATTAACTATATAGATTACTCTGCATGCTTTATTTCTATAACTTCTCGCTCTTTTTTATCAACACATATAAATAGAAATAATGATGTTTGACATTTGAAAACAACAGTATCTGAGGTTATAGCTTAGCAGCCTAAGCACCTGCCTAGCAAGCACGAGGTCTTGTGTTCAATCTCTGGTACCAAAATAAGAAAAGAAAAAATATAATAAAATAACATTAACAACAAATAGCCCATGGTACAGATACCATTTTTAGCTACAATAATGTGTCCTCAACTTTAAATTTCAAATATTTTAGTTCGATGCGTACACTCATAACCTCTGTTTTCACTTCTTAAAAAGTCTGAAGCCTGTTTATTCTTCCACTACCCCTTTCAATATTTTCCAAACAGGATGAACAATCTCATTTCAGTGCTATATCTAATCACGTGCAGATGACCACCATATTTTCAAATTAGAGAAATCAGTTTATAAAAAAACCATATATTGAGGCATCAAAGCTGAAGCACGGATATGTGTATGAGGTAAAAAATTGAGTCTTTGCAAATTTTTATATACTTTCCCCAAAAGTGATAAAACTGGTCTGATTATGTTTCCACTTCTTATACAAAGCATCTACCCAGAGACAGAACTGAAGATTGTACTAGAAAATATCTGCTTCAAGTTTCACAAGATCTACTGAATTATCTTTGCTTCAATTAATTACTTTCGTTTTTCTGTGCAAAACAAACTACTGTGCGTTGATTACTTCCGACACTGACCTAAAAAGCACTGGTACATGAGCTGGATTGTAATACCTCAGCAGGTGTGGGACAGGGGAGAAATCATGTTTCCCTGGTAATTTCTTTGGCTAGACCAAAGTTAAATTAATTCATAAAAGACCTTCTAAGAGTGTGATCTCCCTGAACTCTCATTTAAGAAACGAAGGCTGAGAAACGAAGCCATTAGTTGTGTGAGTCAGGAGATTCTTTAATTGGTTTCCACATGAATTTCAATGCCATACTTTCAAAACCTGTGTGTGCTCCAAAAATATCTACAGAGGTTTTTGGTTTCCATGGCAGATTTACTGAAAAGAAACGTCTAAAAGAATGAATGTCAACAATCTGTATTTTAAAGGTCCCTTCAGGATTTCTGTTGCTGCTGCCTCGCTAACATTTTTTTGGCATCCATTTCCTTCAATATATTTTTCAGTGGTACATCTGGGACATGTATTTCCTCTTACAGTCTTGCAAACATTGTGCAACTAACTGCAGGAACCTAAACATCCTGCTTTTTCTTACAGCTTCGTGGTCTCTTTCTTAGTATTTCCCATTTCCTTGTTTGTTTCTGCATGTGAATTGTAACTTGTTACCTAACACGGAAAATTACAGTTCTCCTCGACATTTTCTTTATATTCTACATTGGATCAACTAACAAGATTTTCTTTTTCTTTTTCTTTTTTTTGTGGAACCAGGGATTGAACTCAGGCCACTGCACTTGCCAGGCAAGTGCTTATTGCACTGAGCCATCTCCCCAGCCCCATTACCAAGATTTTTTAAATTTTGTGTTACCAGCATGTATTTAATAAATTCTCCTTTAGGACTTTGCAAGTTTGCTTCACCATTATGTCTCATTTTGAATTACAAAAATGGCTCATTAAATTGTGTTCATTCTTGGGCCTTTTCACACTATCATTCTCTAGCCTGTAGTGAGATATTGACAGTTCCTTGATTCGTAGACTTACATCTCTTCATTGTTTCAATGGAAAATCTCAAAATTTTGTCTTCAAATAAGAACTGAACTGAGGCCATTTCTTATTAACTAGAAGACTTGCCGGTATTATTGGCATTGGTAGTTGTAAAGGGATATATCCTCTGGCCCTCATTTTCCATACACATTTTTTTCTTAACAGCATGTAAGTTTTTCTTTCTCATCATCCAATTTATAATTTCCTCTTCTCTTTTCATATGAAAAATCACCTATAATTCTTCACTTGTCCAAAATCTAGGAGTCACTGGTTGATCATATAAAAAAGCCTCAAACATTCAAAAATGTAAAATTTATCCCATCAGAGGCCTTACCACCTCTTCGTACCTTAAACACATTGCTATTACATATGAAGTGTGACTTGAAGCATGAGCCTGTGTTCATGAGTTGGACAGCATGGAAGCAGACCACTGTGGAGATTTTCTTTTAAGAAAACCGTGCCTCCCGCTCACTGGCTTGCAAAGTGAGCAGAGACATCACAGAGGGGTCTGATGAGATAAAACTAAAGGGAAGTTTTTATTTCAAACTTTTAATGGAAAAATGATCTCATGCATGTGCAAATCTTTTTGATATATTTATCTTCCTAAGGTATACCATTAGCTGAAAGTACTTCTAAATGGAAGAGAAATACCTATTGGTCTGTGAGCTATCCCCAATATATTGAAATGTTTTCAGAGTCTGTCAAAAGTTTTAAATTACAATGACGATCCAAAGATAAGCATTTTATTTTTGACTCAAGTATACATTTTAACAACATCCCATATCAAGAAATGTGTCATGACATTTGGGATAAGGCAAGGAACCAGGTTTCTAAGCAATTGCTTTCCTGTATGTCTCAACCCTTGAATGACTGTGTGATTCTGAAGGTTGAGTGACTGAAGCTCGTAATAGTGCTCCTGGATGATTGTCAGTTTGCAGGGAGACGGAAAGATGTCCGGACCCAACCTGTCCTTGCTTTCTCTGCTCTTCCTCTCTACTACTGGCTTTGCTGACAACTGCAGCCTGGCCTACCAGGAGGACAGTAGACTCAGCCTATCAGAAGCTACAGGTGAGGCAAGAACTTCCAGGGCAGCACTTTCTGGACCTCTCCACCGGCTGCTCCATCCACTGTGACTTGGGTTCTTGCATTTTCCTGCTAGATTGGTCTTGTCCAGCTGCATCATGTTTTAGCAGGGAGGTGGAGTGACAGTTGCTTTGGGTTTCGGACCCCATTATACTTTCACTTTCTAAAATACACGAAAGGTTTAATTCCTATAGCAATTCCCTCTTTCCAAAACATGCTCTACTCATTGTGCTCTCATGGATAACATTGGTTATCAGTATCTTATCAACTTTTTCATGAAATTTTATCAAACATTTGGTGATAATAAATAATGCTTTCTTACATCTTTTTTCAGTGATGAAATTTTATAGTAGTTGTGAGACTGAAGATTACTTTTAAAAGCCTATACATTTCTTCTTTATGTAGTACTGCCTCATAAGAGCATTAATGAAATTATAAATTATATACATGAGCAATTTACCTTTAAAAGTCATACAGAATGTGATCTACTTTATTTTATCAAAAGAATAGTATTCTAATGCTATGTTTCTCATTTTGTAAAGAAGTGTTAATTTTTGTTTATAATAATTTGTTCTATTACCAGCAAACAATAAGAAACATCACGTATAATAAACACTTATATGAGATCTTGCCTCTTATAATAAAATGGATTAAAATTAGTGTATCTATATAGTTTTAATTGACTTCATTGATTTTGATAAATCCTTAAAATGTAATTCAGCAATTATTTCTTACTGACTTTTATAGCATTGCTGAGATCACATGTATAAATGAGTTGAAAAATTAATATCAGTTCCTATTTACAGCCTGTCATTTAGATAATTCATTTTAAAGCAGGATTGATTGTTAAGTTTAGGTATTATATGTGACCAAAAGCTGAATATAGAGCTCCAGAGATTTGACAAAAATATAGATAAAGCACACCATAAATAGTAAAGTTTTTTTAGCAATTGTTGCATTGATAAAAGATGACTTAAAATTTAACAAAGTATTCTCTCACTTTTAAGAATACATTGAGATATACAAAATGCTCATGTGTGACAACTTAGTAATTGTTTCAGAGAAGTGATGACAAGTTACATTTGATTCATCATTCAATAAAATTTATGCAAATAATTGACTTAATTGAATAAATGTTAGGTTCATTACATGAATGTAGCTCCTAATGAAATGTTACTTCTTTTAACCAATTTAATAAAATGTCTAGAACATTTATAATTGCATGATAATTATAATGGCAACAAATCAATCATGAGGATATGTTTCATGCTTAGTCTTAATGTCTTGAAAATAAATTTAAAATAGTTTTCAATTGGCTGTGTTTCTTTTCTCACAAAGTATGATAGTTGATCCATAGAAATATTTGAAACACAAAAACTGTAAAAAGCCTTTACACTGACCTACGTCATTCCATTCCCTTCTCCCTTTCCTATTACAGATTTTGAAACAGGATCCTCTTAAGTCACTACATTGCCAGGCTGGGCTGAACTTATGACCTTCTTGCCCTCAGACTTCCAGAGTGCTGTGAGCACAAGTGTACACCACCATGAGCAAATGAAGAAAGTAAAATTAAACATTAACTTTAAGAAGGAAAAAGCATACATGCACCTTCATATAAGAGCTTGTCTTATATTACTAATGTTACTAACTTGTATTTTCCATTACATACATTTAAGAAAATGATGCAACTCTTTTGTTTCAAAATGTCTTTATTCATATGCATTGAAAAATTCTGGGCTTATGATTTCCTTAAATTAGATGAGAATGCTTTTGTGTGTTTGTTTGTGGCCTGTGGTCTTAGGGATTTAACTCCGGTACTTGAGGACACATACATGCTCTACCCCTGACAAATCGTGGTGCCTGTCTTGCTTAAAATCTCTGTATATCAATCTGGAAATTTGTGAGATGTGTATGCATACCTTTCAAAAGTACTTAACTGTATTCTTTAATACAAAAGTTTGTGAACAGTAGATTTATCCTTCATTGTTCAGATGTATCACTCATTGTCCTCCTCCCTTAAGATTATTATCATGAGGCCAAATGAAATTCTTATGTTTCAAAATTGCCACATAGGGGCCAGGGAGATGGCTCAGTAGAATAAGTGCATTCCTGGCAAGTGCAAGGGTCTGAGTTCAATCCCTGGTTCCAAAAAAAAAAAAAAAAATTGCGACATAGTTTTTTAGCTACAATATCCTATGGTTCTCAGAATTTACCTGTCTGTCCTTATCCTCAAGGACAGAGATACTTTTTGCCCATGACAAGCATTTGCCTTTTAAAATATCAGAATTAAAAATATCATTGTCTAAGCACTATCTAAAGCACATCAGATGTCTCCTGTGAGTGCTGCCAGCAATCATATTCTTATTATAGCATTACTATTGTGCTCACATTTTACTACTTGACACTTTCACCAAGTCTTTAACTTCAACACGTGTTCTAGAAAAAAAAAACTGGAAAGTTCTCAATAAATATTATTTTTTTAAATTTATTTAGTTGTGTGTGTGTGTGTGTGTGTGTGTGTGTGTGTGTGTCCAGCTCTGCCCACCAGGGGGCGGGGCTGGCTGGCATGTGGTACTGAGGGATTGAACCGCAGTCCCTGTGCTTTGCTAAGCTTGTTCTAAGTTGGTGCTTTAGACCACTGAGCCGTCTCACCAGCCCAATAAATATTATTGAGAAAAGAGCCTAGCATGGTGGTGCACGAATATAACCCCAGTACTAGTAGGCTGAGAAAGGAAAAAGGGCACAGGTTCAAACCAGCCTGAGGTACATGGTGAGCTCACCGTAAGCCTGAACTGCAGAGAAACTAATGGTTGACCAAGTGGATGATGAATGAGTGGCAAATAAGTTTGGTAGAGAACTGTAAAGTAACAAATCCTTAGTAAAATAATTCAAAAGCAGAATTTAGCTTTCAGTGTTTACAAAATATATTCATACTCATTAATTATGCCTCTTACCGGAGTGCAGTGTGATCCTTCCATGCATGGTTACGCCACACACTGGTTAAATGCAAATGCTTCTTTCCATCCTTCTCTTCTCACCTTTCCAAACATCCAGTAATAACTATTTGAATAAAAAGTTGTCTTTGTCTTCTCACATATTAAAGTACATGTATTGCTTGTTTTATTTCACTTACTATGAAGTTTTACAAGTGAGAGCATTTCATTCTTCTTTATGGCTGAATAATACACTATTTAATGTAGATAAATGTTTTCTTCCTTCATTGATCTACTGATGGGTACTTAGGCAGATTCCACATCTTAGCTATTGTGAATAGTGCCACAATAAAAATGAATGTGCAGGCATCTCCTTGACTCGCTGACAGCATTTCTTCTGATGCATGTCCAGTAGGGTAGCAGTTCATACAATGGTTACATATAAAGCTTTCTTGAGGAAATTCCATCTTATTTCCCTTAATGATAATACTAACTTAAATTCCTATTGCTTATAAATAAGATTTTCTTTTTGTCTACATTTACACCAGCACTTATTATTATTACTTTTGTTATAAATTTATTTTAGCTAATAGCTATTCTAAATGTAGAACTGTGATAGCCTATTGTAGTTTTGAGCTGTACATCTCTGACAGCCTATTTATTGACTAAATAATTTGATTTATACATCATTTTGACTTGTGATTTATTATTTATGAAATAATGAAAATGGGATTTGTAAAAAAAATTCCATTCTAGAAAATGTATCTCTTTTTATACATATCTAGGACTTAGTGTTCATATGATTAAAAATCTAGGCTATTAAATCATTAAATTGTAGAGTCATATACCACTAACCTGGTATAACTGCTTAAAGTTGAATCTAAAAGGTTATGTTTGATGTACATTTTAAGTTTGACAATACTCTATTGTCTATTAGTCTTTAATTACATTGGTATGTATTTGAAAGTGTATGCTTCCTTTTCTTAGTCTGTAAGTAAAATGACTTGTACTGGAACATAGGATCTTTCTATTTGTCTAGAGGCCACACTTAATTGCTCCTACAGTTGTCTTCTCAACCTTAGTCAATCATAAGGCAGCCACTAGTTAGTATTAACATTTTGTTTGTTTCTTCATTTGTTTTGTAATATCTGCTGTTTATAAAGTCCTGCTATAATTGTCCCATTGTGTGTCATTTTCTTATTGGTGAGTCACAAAACCCAGTATCTGCATTTTAAAGGAAGAGAGCTCTATTTTGACTCTTGGTTCCAGTCTAAGGGCAGCAGTCTTAATGTAGAAACAACATGCTAGAAAGATTTGGTGGAGGAAAGCTGCCAATATCAATACAAACAGGAAGCAGATGGAGAAGGAGTGACCACAAGGGAAGATAAACTCAAGTCATACTCCAAATGACCCATGTTCAACCAGGCTCCACCTCCTAACCACAGTCTACTGTTGAAATTATGATTAAATTAATCCATCAGTTACACTTCTAAGTGTAACAGCAGTCTTACCTATTATAGTATTACTGAACTGTCCAAGTCTAGTCTGTTCTGATAAATTTAGCTGTAAGTCCTTACTAAAAAAAAAAACAAAAAGAAAGTTAAACACTCTCAGTATTTGACAAAATAGTATAAACATTAACATTCCAAAGCAGAGAAAAAGGGGTCATAGAAAGGAATCAGACCTAAGCAGGACTGAAACCTACTATGGAAAACATTACATACTGCAGTTTCATGTCCAGAACCTGGGGTAAGTTGTGACGAGGTGTAGACTCCAAATAGTTTGGGCAGTCTAGCCCCCATGTGTTTGCCAGTGGCAGCCTTTGTGGCCTTTCTCTCAGAGTAGCATTACTAACTGCTGAAGAATTTCTTCAGCAGATGCTCCACATTCTTGTCCTCTCCAGATCTTTCGTATCTGCATTACACTTTTGGCTTCATTCTCAGAGCTTCACACATGGCCCTCGGGGCACTGACTTATGGGTGGCAGCCTTTTGAACCCCACACCTCTTTGATTCTGCAGGTTCATTAAAAGCCACATTATAGGGATCCTATCAACATCACTATCAGCTTGAGAAGTACAGGGGTACCTCAGTTCACAAGCTTAGGTCTTTCCACAATTTTGATTTCAAGAATCAAAATCAAATTGATTTTGATTTTGATTCACACAAATCAGATCAAATTTCCCATTCAGGTCAATGTTGAACCTAATCATTGAATTTGATTTTCAGTTCTCCTTCAACTGGGTTTGTGACCAGAGTCATATGAATAATTAGGTTCACAAATTGAGGTACCACTGTAACTAGGTCCCTTTGGATCAAGGCTGCCAAAGCCTCTGGCTAATCACTATGAGTTGAATTCCAGAGAATGAATTCTGTAGGTGATTTATCTGGAGCAGGATGCCTTGGGACTCTCTTCTTAATGAATTCTGTTAAAGAAGTTTATCTGTCTCCTTTTACATCCTTGAACCAGTGAAATGTGGCATCTTGCTAATTCCAAAAATGACCTCTGGGTACTTTTTTCCTATTATCCTAGTGCAAAATACTTGGCTTCTTTTTAACGCTAATCTTATTAGTAACCATGATTTTCTAATGCCCCAATTCAGCAGGTACTTCTTTCCTGCAAAACTGAAAGCTTTTCAAAAGAATCCTTGTTTCCCACTGAGCAGCATCTATGAGCATTCTATTCTGAGCTCTGACTAGAATCTCTCATCATGATCATTTACAAGCCTTTTTCTAGCCAACATCTCCAGACTTTTCTAAATCATTCCTATGAACCATTTCCAAAGGACTGCATACCACATGGCCACATTGTCACAGGAATGACTCTACTGCTGGAGTCGAAATCTGTAAGTTATCACTCTCTAGAGAAACATATTTAATATGAAAGATATGCACTATGATGCAAGAAATTTATTAGGAGGGTGGGACAAATAGCTCAGCAGATTAAAGCACCTGCAAGCAGGTGCAGGGGCCAGAGGCTTGATCCCTAGGCCTGTCATGCCAGACCGCTCCTGGGACATGCTGAGATGGCAATTGAGACTGGGCATGGTGGCACAAGCCTGTAATGCCAGCTCTTGAGAGTCTGTAAACAGGCAGATCACTATGAATCCAATCTAGTAGAGGGACCCTGAACACCCTGTAGAAGCTTCCCTAAAATGCAAAAAAAAAAAAAAAAAATTAGGTAGGTTTACAGGAGTACGACAGGAAGAGTCCAAAGACCATCTCTGGATCAGGGACAGAAGAACCTAAAATGGCCCTCTTTATGATAGAAAGTAGAGGATTTAGCAGTACTTTAACATCAGAGACCTGGAGGCTGGCTGCAGAGTCACCAGAGCACAGAAACATATTCCTTTTCCTTATTCCTTCGATAGTAGTAAATGAACTTGACATGAGTTTTTGAAATTCATTGGTAATTATATGGAGAATGAAAGTTTTTGCATCATTTATTTTTTATTTTATGTGAAGTCCTAGATGTTCTATAGTAAGTATATGTTTAAATATATGAGAAAAATAAATGTGCTCTATTTCATTCCCACCAGCAAAGTATGAGTATTCTAGTTGGTACATGTCCTCACTAATGAATCTGTATAATGCGATACATACATAGTACTATTGCATTAAGACTTCAATTTACAATTTTCTCATGGATAATATTATTGACTATTTTACTTTATAATTTCATTTTGTTTGGGTAGCTTAGATATTTTAAAATATTTAATAGTATTCAATCTTCCAATCTGTGTACATAGTGTATCTCTAAGGCCTCAAAAATTATTTCTTATAACAATATTTTCTATACTCTATACAACAGAATTTTCATATATTTTGGTGCATTTTTAAATATTCCATGTTCTGGCATTTAAAATTTATTTGATTATAAATATTTAGAAATATAATTAATTTTTTATACATTTTATAATTTATGACCTTTTAAATTCATATATTGTCTCTGATCATTTTTCCATTAGTTTCTTAAGTTTCCCCATCAGTGTCATCTTGTGATATGTAAATGTTAAAATATATCCGTTTCTTCTCTAGTCAGGATCTATATTCTCTCTTTTTCTGCCCTAATAAAATAACTTTAATCACTGAGTGTATCTTTTCCTTCTTTTTTTTTTTTCAAAGTTTTATTGATAAACAGATAGCAATGAGACAGTTTCAAATCAAATCGGAAGTGCAGTTTCAACAAATAATACTCTGCATATATTCTTCTTAGTGGTTAATTGCTGTACAAGATGCGGACTTGTGATCCTACTTACAAACACCATTAGAACAAATCATTCTATTAATTAAGAGAATGCAACTATATATATATCCTAACCACTTTGAATACACAGACACAAAATGGACATTCATCGGTATACCCCATTTTCTCTAAGTTCCGTTATTGAATATTATAGGTGTGTAAACTCAGCAAAATATTCTAAAAGAGTCCAGTA
>NW_004524585.1:545676-605069 GCF_000260255.1 Octodon degus | reverse complement strand
AGCACTGTCTTCTGACCTTTGTTGTAGATCTTTGCTGTAGTTATAACCTTCGCACGTACTGAAGTTCAGGTGCAGCTCTACAAATTTGGACTTATCCGGCTGTGTCTGGCTTGGGTCTGTCTGCTGTGCTCAGCTCCTTTAGTTGCTGCCCTTAAGAGTGAACCTGTTGTGCCCCTGTGGCGAGATGTTTTTCTCCTGGACTAGCTGGTTGGATCTATCCTCTTCACTCTCTGCAGGGATTGCAGCTGCAGGGTTACACCTCAGGCGTGTCTGCCATGCCTGAGCTGTGCCTGGAGGGGGCAAGGTGAAGTAGGGGGAAGAGGAAGCTCTCAGCACACACTTATGGGACCTGGGCTAAGACTCGGTCTGGAGGTTCTGGGACGGGGCAAAAATTCCTACTTTGCGGGCGGGGTGGGGGAGGCACTGCGGAGTGGTGGGGTGCGGCCCAAGTGGCTGGGAGAGGGTCCGCCCCACGCTGCGCCTGGGCTGGGACTGGTCCCACCAGCACAGGGTAGCAGGAAGCTCTCCGCACACTCACCGGACCTGTACTAGGAATGGGTCTCTATCTTTTCCTTCTTAATTCAAATTTAAACTTCACAATCCTACTCTAATTAGTTTCTTCTTGTTGAAGGTAAATGGGTAGTGTGGATTTCTTAATTATGTTCCTTTGTGTGTATGTTACATAAAGTTTGATGTGTGAAAAGGAATCCTACTGACTTTAATGGCCAAACGATAATCAGAATGATATGACCAGTTAATTAGGTAAGAGAGAAGGTGGGTAATTTTAACAGGCCAAATTGTGCAGCAGTATCTTACTAAAATCTAAGACTATATGAAGGCAGAAGCACATGTGACCCATTTACCATTATATCCCTATTGCTTACAACCCACATAAAATTAAACAAAATTAACCAGAATGAAGGATTATACAGTTACTTTGGAGTCTTAAGATCACACATGAAAGATGCTAGGAACAGGTAACTAACAGTGCTCAATCACTCATTCAATGTAATTCTTGTAAAGAACGCACTTTGGCTGTAGCCAAGTTCATCCTTGAAATACCTTAAGGACCACATAAATGCAGAAAGATACAACTTATATATTCCTTTGTTCACTGTATTTACAAATTAGCTAATTCTTTAAAACAAGAGATGGTATAAATGTAAAAGACTGATAGTGCTTAATAAATTCCTTAGTAGATGTAATATATTTATGACTCCTCCAAATATTGATGGTCCTTTCTTATTATTTATTCTTTAAAGAGAATATGAAATAGTATTAAACAGAAAAAAATTACAAATGATACATAATTTCACTAGACAACATCTTATAAATTCTATAGTACTTTATATATTCCACAGTGTTGTCTTTAAATTAGTTGTTGAAATTACCAGATATATGCATGCAAAATTTGAAAAAGAAAAAAGTTATAAGAAATTCAAAAGAGAGAAAAAGGAAAAAAATTAAAATAGAAAAAAAAAATAAGCATTAACTGCTCCTTTCCATAGACCAGCAGAAATCCACAGTACAATTATCCAAATATGCTCTTACATATACAGATATACCTCTTTCCCCACCTCCTTCTCTCTTGTCCTGTTCTCCTCATCTCAGAAATTCTCTCCTTTTGAACATATTCATTCCCTTTTTACAATATTAAAAGGTCATTGTTAAATCTGATTTTAACATCTATATCTGTATCTATACATATCTGTAATATATATATCCTAAAATGATTTCCTATGACTTCTTGCAAATCTCTCAATTGTTCTGGTACAAATAGTTGGCAAGGACCTAATTTATGATGGGTATTATTTCTACAAAGTAGTAATGCAACAGTGAGCAATATAAAGTCTCCAATTTTACTAAAAAATATCTCCTAGGGAAGTAACCAAAAACTACACATTGATGTGAAATATAAAGTAGTTATAATGGATTAAAACATGCATGAATCAGTTAGGATGATATAATGGTACTGGATTTTATTTTAAGTCAAGGAAATTCTCCCTCTTTTATTAGAATAATTAGTAAAATAAAGAAGGAAGTCATATGAGTAAAAATGTGAGAGCATTTCAGGTACAAAAGATAACAGAAGTGAAGTCTTACAGTGGTACAGAATTGTGATTTAAGAAAGACAAGAAGACCTTTGGTTTTCTAGGGGAATTAACATGAGAAGAGGTAGAAAATGACACCAGCATGATCTCTAGGAGGTAGGCCAGGTAAGTTCTTTTGAATTCTGCCTATGTTTTAAGAGTTATTGTGTATTAAAACATATGGGATATAGTTATTTGAGTAAGTATAATTTCAAGATGTGCTTGAAAAATGAATAGGCCTTATGTTTTTGAGCACTTTAGATTTATAGAAGTGAGCAGAAAACACACAATTCACATAAAACCCTCATCCTATCTTATGCCCACATTTTTCATATTATTAATATTTTACTTACCTGGGGTATATTTGATGATATCATAATGATATATGAATATTGAGTACACAGTTGACATTAGGGTTCGCTCAATGCATTGTATATTCTACATACTTTGACACATGTAAGAAATGTGTCCAGGATTATGTTATGCTACAGAACAGTTTAACTGCCCTAAAACTCCCTTGTGGGTCACTAGCTATCTCTCTGACAAGCTACTGATTGGTAACTACTGATTATTTTTCCTGTCTTCATATTATAGACTTTTCTAGAGTGCTCTATATTTGAAATCGTATAGTATGTAGCTTTTAAAAAAATGTGTTTCTTATAAGATAAACCATGTGATATTTAAGTTTGCGCACTTAACTTCTTTCAGTTAACATACTTAGGGTCACACATAAAAGATTGGTAGGAGCATGTGATTAAGGTACTCAATTATTCATTCAACATGTTCTTATATAAATATAAGACACAATTGTAGACAAATTAATCCTTGCAATACTTTTATGACCACATAAATGCAAAAAAATCCTTATGATTTTTGTTCATTGTATTTCAAAATTAGCCAGTTGACACTTGGTCTCAAGTTGAATTTATCTATGACTGCCTCAAGCTCTCTTCTTATAGTAGAGTAGTACTCTTTTGTGTACAAATACCACACTTCTTTATCCATCCATTTGTTCATGGGCATATCAACCATTTTCAAGACTTAGTTATTACAAATTGTTCTACTACAAATGTATTTCTGTAACATGGTGACTTTCACTATTTCAGGAGGGTACCTAAAGCGGGGAGGGATACTGGGAGCAAATAGAATTTCTAATTTGTAACTTTTTGAGGAATCTCCACACTGATTTCCGTAATGGTTGTACTAGTTTACATTCACATCATTGTAGAAGAGTTCTTTTCTACCCCACATAATCTCTAGCATTTGTTATCATTTTCTTTCTTAATGTTAACCCTTCTTTATTGAATAACAGGGTTTCTTCATGAATTTTTCTAATTTGCATTTCTTTAATTGCCAGTAATATTGAATATTTTTCCATGTATTTATTGGCCATTTATTTGTCTTCTGAGGAATGTCTATTCAATTTACTTTTCCATTTTTTGATTGAGTCTTTTATTTTGGGGGGATCTAATTTTTTGAGTTTTTTTATATGTGCTAGATATTAGTCCCATTAGGAATAGTAGGCAGAAAATGTTCCCATTCTGTAGATTGTCTCTATATCTTGTTCATTGTTTACTTTGCTGTACATAAAGTTGATATGATTGGTTTTTTGATTCTCTGTTTTATTTCTTGTGAAATGGGGTTCTGTTCAGAAAGTACTTGTCTATTATTATGTATCCAAAATTTTACCTATTTTATCCTCAAGCAGATTAAATGCTTCTGTCTTAACATTTAGATCTCTGATCTATTTTTATTTGCTTAGTACACTTTTATATGGGTTTAGATTCGGTCTTCCACATGTGACTATTCAATTGTACAGTTTCATTTAGCTACTGTCTTTCCTCTAATGTATGATTTTGACACCTTTGTCACATATTAATTAGCTGAATGTACCTGGAGTTCTTTCTGCATCCTTAATTCTATTCCACTGATCCACACACCTGAGTACTCTATCTATCTATCTATCTATCTATCTATCTATCTATCTATCTATCTATCTATCTATCTTTCCAGTTCCATGCTGTTTTATTACACTAGCTTTGTACATAACTTCAAATCTAAGATTATGATACCTGCTGCTTTGCCTGTATTAGCCAGGATTTTGTCATTCTGGGTCTTTTCTGGTTCTCTATCAATTTTAAGATTGCTTTTTCTTATTCTATGAGAAATGCTGTGGCTATTTTGGTTCAGATTCCATCAAATTCATACATAAGTTTGGTAAATATAGTCAATTTGGTTATACTGATTGTGCCTATTCAGAGACAAGAGCTATCCTTCAATTTTTTTTAAATCCTCTTATATTTCCCTTCTCACATGAGGCCTTAGGCTAATTAATAAATACTTAGTTTTTTTATTACTATGAGTGATATTGTTTTCTTATTTTCTTTCTTAGAAAATCTTTCATTAGTGCTCAGGAACACTATTAATTCAGGTCTGTTTATTTCATATACTCTGCACTGCAGAATTTGGTGATGAATTCTAGTAGTCTTTTGGTGGATACTTTTGGCCTTGTAAGTAAAAGAGGCCAGTTTTAAGGTGTCATATTGGAGTTTTCTATTTAAGCATTCAATTAGAAATATTAAGTGCATAATAATTTGTATGAAGTTGAACTTTAGGTAAATGTACCTGAAAAAATATCAACTTGTGACATGTCAGTGATACTTGAAGATTTGCAACTTACAAGGAACTACTAAGAGAGTTATTGTACATCTAAATGTAGAGGTTGTATGATCTTCTTGATGATTTGCTGTATTCTATTTGCTAGGATTTTATTGAGGATTTTTGCATTTATGTTCATGAGGGAGATTGGCCTGTAGTTCTCTTCTTTAGTTGTGTCTTTCCCTGGTTTTGGTATCAGTATACTACTTGCCTCCAGGAATGATTTTGGGAGGATTGCTTCCTTTTCAATTTCATTGAAGAGTTTGAGGAGCATAGGGATTACTCACCCTGCCTAACTATCTATGCTTACACCTGTGAACTGAGCAACTGCACTGAAGATGGCAGTTTGTAATAGTAGGTTCATGCTTGGAGTGCATGTCATTCTGGTCTTCTGAATATGTGCTGCTTCTCATGACACCCCAGTTGCTGCTGTGCTGTCTCTTGGGTAGATGATTGTTTAAAAAGGAAGGGGGTGGTGAATGAAGGCAGGAAATAGGAAAAGGAGTGTTGTGGGATTATCCTGCTACAATGCTATATATTGTTAGGTTTCTGGACCTATGTGTAAACATATATAATTCTTTATTCCAATTTTCAAAATATATTTTAACTTTTTAAGTTTTTTTCATCATATTCTGTAGGGACTTAAAGTTTAACACATCAATATTTGATGCAAAATACCTGTGCCATGTTATGCCTAAGGTGTTTGATATTCAGAGAGATAGTGAGGTTAAGCTCAACAGCCTAGATTGTATGGTAGTGACAATAAGCTTTTTTTCTGGATGGTTAACAACTTAAGTTTGTAGACCAAAAATTAGAGAAAAAGGAGGGCCACAAGCAAAGCCATCATTTTGGCCCTAGCCTTCCAAGGTCAGTTAAGAATCAGGACATATGAGAACCTATACTGTAACATCATGTAACTCATTTGTGTCCCAAATTTTCTGTTCATGGAGATTATGTGGCCAAAGAGGAAAGTGATCGATGATGTAGAGTGTGCTTAAGGAGAGTCACATGGACAGAAAACATTTTCTCAGGGTTTCACAAAAAGCAAATTGGCCAAGCAATGGCCATGACTCATCCACATGGCTGACACTGACAAGGTTTCTACAATCTGAGGTGCAGGGTCTCAGGATAAATCCTGAGGGGATTTGAGTAACCTTATCAGATCCAAAAGCTACAACTCTTGTTATATAGGTTTTGCTTTATCTTCTAACCATCCAGCAGAAAAGTATAAAAATGAAGTATAAAAAGTAAAGCCATATTGTTGTGTTGAGCTGTAGGGGACTCAGGTCAACAACTTCTGACTTTGCCAATCAAGTGGAAGACCCAATACTATTATGGACTACTGGACTATTTTGGAATATTTTGCTGAATTCACACACCTATAATATTTAAATAATGGAACTACACAAAAAAGGGGATACAAATGAATGATCATTTTGTATCTGTGTATTTAAATAGTTAGGATAGATATATAGCTACAGTCTCTTAATTCAATGGATAGTGGGATTTGTTCTAATAGTGTTTGTAAATAGGATATCTTGTCTGCATCTTGTACAACAAATAACCACTAGGAAGACAGTATGAATGTGTTAATTATTGACACTGTCCTACGAATTTGATTTGAAACTGTCTCATTGCTATTTGTTTCTCAATAAAATTATGGGAAAATACTACAAAATAAAATTATACAATTAAAAAAAATAAACTTAGAGGGATCCCACCTGCTTGGAATTTAGAGTTTAGCAATATGTAATGAAGCCAACAGAAGAATTTTTAAGGGCCTGCCAGTGCATGCAGAAGAGGGGCAGAAAACAATTATAGTTTTGAGCAGAGGATTGTGGGCAGCTATATCAAATTCTGTTGAAAAATCACAGAAAAAAATTTTAAAAAGAAAGCAAACAAGAAAGGAAAAACACTGCATGGAATCTGAGAATTGAACATAAGACTTGGCAATGTGGAAGTAGTGACTTTGATGAAAGGAATATCTTGAAAGAGAAGAAAATACAACTTTATTGGATTGGGCAAATAAGTTTGCTCTTGTTAGAAAATACACTGAGACAAACTAATTCACATATGAGTATGTCACAGAGTTATAGAAATACATGAACTCATTATATTGTTTTTCTGTTCTATTTCAGAAAGTCAATTTATTTCACTTGGTTCAAGAAATAAATTATCAACAGGTCAACTTTGTTGACATACTATCACATAGCAAGATTCCGTTCTTCTGAGGGATTGTGCGACCATCAGCTCTTTCACGCTTCTTTTACTAATCTCCCAGTAGCATATTGTCCTTTATTGTCAGCGATACTTCATTTACATATATTTGTCTCTTGCTCTAAAGCATATGAAAAGATTGACTGTGACATATCTGGGAAATGAGACTCTAAATATTTTAATCCTTTCTTTAAACAGTGGTCTTCTGTCATGTGGGACATCCTTTGAGTGGATATTTGCACACAAGACAAGGCTGTGTGAGAAGACGTTATTACTACTGACTGATTTAGCTCTGCACACCCCAAAGCAATTTTCTATTGAGCTCAGGGTTAGAAATAAGCCCCAGGCCTAAACTGAAATAGATCAAGTAGTATCTTCTGTGCTTTGTTTCTCAATTCTCACTTGTATCCTGGTCTCTGTATACTTCAACATTGATTAGGACAGAAAGAAATCTGAAAAGATTACATCAATGGATAAGCAGAAGGGAGACAAAAGTAGAAATGTTTTGCCTTATGTAGGTTTTTGCAAAAATACTAAAGGTCTTAAAAACATGGCCTAAGAAGAATTTTCATATGCTTTGTAACAACAGAGAAACATATGTAAATGAAGTGTCATTGACAATAAAGGCCAGTATGCTACTGGGAGATCAGTAAGAGAAGCGTGAAAGAGCTTGTGTCTTACAATCCCTCAGAAGAGTTGAAACTTGCGACGTGATAGCGTGGCAGCAAAGTTCACCTGCTAGCAATTTATTTATTTTGTGAAACTCAGTGAAATAAACAGGACTTTGTGGGAAGAACAGAAGAGCAGTATTATGCTTTGAAACTTACCTAACCATAGGGAAAACTTTCCTTTCCGGAGATTTTATGTAATCTCAGGAAAGCTTCCCGCTTTCTCCACTGCCCTCCAACATAAAAATATAAACTATGCGAGAATAGAGAACAAAGTCTCATTATTTTCCTAGTGTCCACTGAAATACTCAATGGTGTAGATTCTTTTATATTTAAAATTTATTTTATTGAGACATTTATATGTAAACAGATACAGATATATAAATATGGTAGGAATATCTTGTTATGAAATACATTGAGACAAACAAATTCACATATAAATTGGTCACAGTTATAAAAGCACTTGAACTGTACATGATACACCTTGATTCTTTTTTTTTGACCAGTTCCCTTCCCTCCCTTTAAGTCCTGTTCCCCTGCTATTTATGGAAACCTTGCTGTCATTTTACTTTCTATTATTTTCTTTTCTTTTTTTGTGTTTTTTTAAGGTTTCTTTCTTTAAATTATAATTTTATTTTGAAGAGTAAAAACAAATGCAAGAAAAACAAAAAGAAGCACAGAAACTGGGTAACATACTACAATACATGTATTACAGAGTTTCAAAACAAAGATAGCTGATTAATAATGATTGATATATTATCTATTTTTATTGTCAAATCTGTTGCTCAGATTAACAGATATAGTTATGCAAAATTGGACATATGATTGAATACTACTGCATGCTTTCAAGAAATCTTAAATTTTTGTTCTTGTCTCTCTTTTTCATTACCTTTTTTCTAAAAAATATTTTAAAGACAGTATAGTAAAAATTGATATGACATTAGAAACAGTACCCATTTAGAGGACCAAGATGGTATGCCCATCATCTGCAAAGATGTGGTATTTTTATACAATGGAGTATTACTCAGCTATAAAGATAAACAAACTTGAAGCCTTTGGGAGTTGATTCATTCATGGGGAATTTAATCATAATTGAGTTGCTATTAGGAAGTGGGGTGAGGTCAAAAGAGGTCAGGCCCTGGGGTGTGATCCAGAAGTGCTGTCTCTCCCTCCATGTATCCTCCCTCGTCTGCTTCTTGGCTATTGAGCAGTGATCTGTTTCCTTCTTCAGGACTTTCTGCCTAGCCTTCCTGCCTTGAAGACAGCCAGCCATGGGCTGAATGCATGGTGCAGAGTAGATCTGTCCTCCTAGGTTATGGGTGCCAAGAACTTGGTCCTGCAATGAGAAAGTGCCTAAGACACAAGTTAATTATTTTTTTATTTGAAAATATCAATAACAAAATTGTATGTTTTTTAAAAAACCTACTGTCTCCAACATAGATATTATGAAGAATTTTTGTCAGCACTTCTGTATGATTTAGTGTATGAGCATTTTAGTGCTTTTGAAACATTACCTATGCTATTCTTATCAAAACTGTTTTCAGCAGAAAATGAGTTGCATACTATAGACTTTGCAAAGTTAATGATGGATTTCTTAAGTCAACAAATCCAAGATATTATCCTCCATTGTTTGGATAATATAGACCTTTTACAAATTAATACATTATTATGGCTGAACATCTTTTTTCTGTATTTAGTACAGGGCCTACAGGGTCTCACTACACAGATCAGACTCGTAGTATTCCTCCTGTTTTCAACCTCCCAAGTTCTGGGATTACAGGCACGTGCCACCATGCCCAGTCTCACTCGCTGTCTCAGCAAACCCAATGAGGATTGAACTTGGTCCCTACGTCTGCCTAAGCAGGCACTTTAATCCAAATGAGCTAACTGGCTGGGCCTTGGTTGAACATTCTATTGAAGTATTTTTTGCATTTTACTTTAGACAAAAAATGTAAGAAATAATAAAAGACTTTCAAAACAAGCTAGTAGGAGAGTAGCGATAATCAACACTTGGGGTATTGTTATGTTCACGGTAGTTGTTCAGAATACAAGATGTAGGCATGAAACATTGTCCAGGAAGTTATTAACACAAAACTTTCCCCTCAGTGAACCAAGAGAAACCACTGTATCACTATTTTACTTGTCTTGTGTACATATATATTTTTCTTTGCCCTTTCATGCATTCCCTTTTCTCCCATTATAGTTTTCTTTATCTTTTCATGAGTTTCTTCCCTATTTTCAAAGTCTATTGTACATTTTGGATCTTATTTACTCTTTCAGATTCTCACACTATTGAGATAATACAATATTTGCACATGCAGATATGATTTATTTCACTTAAGAGAATGATCTTGAGTTGCATTAATTTACCTATAAAAGTTTCAAGTTTGTCTTTCTTTAGGGCTGATTAGTATTCCATTAAATATTATATGATAGATAGATAGATAGATAGATAGATAGATAGATAGATAGATAGATTAGATATCAACATCTTTTATTAACTATTCCTCATTAGATAAACATTTGGGTTGTTTCCAAGTTTTAGTTATTACAAATTGTGCTGCTATAAACATTGATGCACATATATTATTGTGGTATGACATTTTAATTCTGGGAAGATACCAACAGTATCTTGGTATCTTGAGTAAACTATCTTTTAGTCTTGTCATTTACTCATTTTAAGCAAATATAGATGTAATTTTCTCAGTTACTTTTCTCTTGTTGCTGGGACAAAATACACAAAACCCAAAGTTAAGGAAGGAAAGGTTTATTAGCCCACAGTTAGTGGAAGTTTCAGTCCATACTTGGCTGGCTCCAAGGCAGAGTGGCACACAGCAGAGGGCAGCAGTTCATGGTGGCAGCAAATGGCAAAGAGAAAAGAGAGGGGCATGAAAATGTAGAAATTGTACATGCTAATAGACTTCCATGTGATTTTTTGACACTGACATCTATTGTGTAACCAGAGCGAGCATATTTATCTCAAACATTTATTACAAGAAGACTCAAAATAATTTGTTCCAGATTTTTGACATATAAAGAACAAAAGTCAGGGGCTGGGGAGATGGCTCAGTAGAATAAGTGCTTGCCTGCCAAGTGCAAGGGCCTTAGTTCAATCCCCAGTTCTGAAAAAAAAAAAAAAAAGAACAAAAATCGCTTTTGTCTCACTATTGTGCAATGACAAATTAAAAAGATTTATTCGTGTCTAACATCAAATTAGTACCCACTGATCAACTTTTCCTTGACTCTGACAACTATCATTTTCTTCTCATGGTATCAATTTCTTTTTCTCCCATAATTTTATTGATAAACAAATAGTGATGAGACAGTTTCAAATCAAAATGGTAGGACAGTTTCAATAATAACACATTGCATACATTCTTCCTAGTTGTTAATTGCTGTACAAGATGCGGACATGATATCCTATATACAAACACCATTAGAATAAATCACTCTATTCATTAAGAGAACGTAACTATGTATCTATCCTAACCAGTTTGAATACACAGATACAAAATAGACATTCATCTGTATACCCTTTTTTTGTTAAGTTCCATTATTTGAATATTATAGGTGTGTAAACTCAGCAAAATATTCTAAAAGAGTCCAGTAGCCCATAATAGTATTGGGTCTTCCACTTGACTAGCAAGGTCAATTAAGACTCAGGACATATGCGAACTTGTACTGTAATGTCATGTAACTCGGTAGTGTCCCAAATTTTCTGATCAAGGAGATTATGGGGCCAAAGAGGAAAGTGATCAATGATGTAGAGTGTGCCTAAGGAGAGTCACATGGAGAGAAAACATTGTCTCAGGCTTTCACAGAAAGCACGTTGGCCAAGCAATGACCGTGACTCATCCACATGGCTGACACTGACAAAGGTTCTACAATCTGAGGTACAGGATCTCAGGTATCAATTTCTTAATGTTTTATGGGTTAGCCACTTAGTACTTGTACTTCTATGCCTCACTAATTTCATATTTTGAGTAAATTCTATAGCTTTTTCCATAGTGAATATATTAAATTACATCCCTACCAAGAATGTACATTCCCTTTTCTTCACAATCTGGCTAACAGTTTTATTATTTGTCTTTTTGATAATTGCCATTTTTACTAGAGTAAGGTGACGTCACCTTGAGGCTGTGATTAATATTTCCTTTATGATTATTGATAAGCACTTTCATATATCTCTTGATAACTGGTATATCTTCTCTTGGGAAATATCTACTCAGGTGTATTGACCATTTTGTATTCTTTCTCTTATCTTATGTTTTTACTATCGAAGTTTTTCACTTTATGCAATCTGCATATAGGTACCCTTAAAATGTATAGATTCTAAATATTTTTTCCATTCTGCACATTGCCTCCACACTATTGCTTGTTTTCTTTGTGGTAGAGAAAAAATTTTATCTATAACCTGATTTGTATATTGTTGCTTTTTTTGCTTTTATTTCTTCAGTTTTTGAGGTCTTGTCTAAATTATTCTTGCTCAATGCAATATCCCAAAGAATATTTTCTATGTTGTTTTCTAATTATTTCATATCATATATAAGTCCTCCATCCATTTGAGTTAATCTTTATAAGTGATAAGAAATAGAAGCCTACATTTATCCTTCTGTTTGTGAACTAAAAATTTTCCTACTGGGCAAAAAAAGATTGTCCTTTTTTTGTTATATGTTCTTACCAACTTTATCAAAGATTATCTAACTGTATATATGTGAGTTTATTATGTATTTGATGTAGTTATACCCAGACGGCATAAGGTCCAAAATCTCAGTAGTGAAAACATAAGATAAAGAATACAAAATGACAATCACATACTTGTAATACAATTTGAAGTAAGGTAAAGCAATGTATTCTGCTTGATTTTGCTCAGTATTGATTTTACTGAGTGTGTGTGTGATTTTATTGAGAAACAAATAGCAATGAGACAGTTTCAAAACTGACTAATTTTTAAATTTTTCTTCTCATTGAATTAAGCAAAAGTAGCTGTATATCTATCCCAACTATTCTGTATATACAGTTACAAAATGGTTCTTCCTTTGTGTCCCCTTTTTTTGTTTAATCCTGTCAGAGATTTGTATTCCATTGGCATCTAAATACTATAGGTACGTGAAATCAGCAAAATAATACAACACAGACCAGCAGTCCACAATAGTATTGGATTGTCAGCAGAAGTTGTTGACTTGAGCCTTTCACAGCTCAGTATATTAATGTGGCTTTACTTTATATATCTTCTTATACTTTTCTCCTGGATGGTTAAGACCAAGATAAAACAAGACCTATATAAGAAGAGATGTAACGTTTGTATCTGATAAAGTCAGCCAAGTACTCTCAGGATTTATCCTGCAACTTTGTACCGCAGTTTGCAGATCCTTTGTCAGTGTCAGCCATGTGCATTAGTCATGGCCACTGCTTGACCAATTTGCTCTAAAAAACAGAGCAAGTTTTATTGATTTTTAATAATATTTTAGTAGAATCTTTGGGGTTTCTTCTATAGAAGATCATGTCATATTTTTTTGTGCTGAATGCTTTCGTTTGTGAATCAAATTGTTTGCCCAAACAAGTGTTTGTGAACAGAGACATTACTGTATAAATTTTCTGGGTACTGAATTCTCACTTTACAGTTATTTTTTCTTTAACTGCTATGAAAATATCATGCCAATTTTCCCTGATTATAAAATTTCTTCTAAGAAGTGTACTGTTAGACAAATTCAAAGACACACATTTATTTGTTTTTTCTATTGAAATTTTGAGAATCTTCTCTACTCTTACTATTACGAGTTTGATTAGTGTATATCTTCAGTAGGCTTGGTTGAGTCAAACCTGACTGATAACCTTTTATTCTCCTGTATCTTTTAGGCCACAGATGATTTCTGTTATGATGTCTTTGCATAGTATATGCTTTCTATATCTTTGGAATTTTTAAGTTCCTCTTGAACCCTAGTATAACCATCTGCTATTTCAATGCTATCCCTAAGTTCTGATAATGTTTCTTCATTCCTCCTATATCTCTACCTTTCCTTTCTTCTAACTGTAAGTTCAAATAATCTGGCTTTGAATTCAGTAATTCTATTGTTCGAGATATTTTTATATTAATATTTTGTTGGAATTTTGCTTAATGTATTTCCCAACTAAATAATTTTCATTTGAATTTTCATATTTGTGATGTTTGTCTTCTAAAGTACTGAATTTTTTCTTAAAATGTTCTGGAAGCTAGCTAAGTTTCCTTAAGCAGTTCTTTTAAATTCTCTGAATGTTCACCCATATTGGTTATTATCCAATCAATTTCTAGAACCTTATTTTGTCCTTTAGGTAAAGCTATCATGTTCTGAAAACTCTTGGTGCTTGGTGTCTGACAACATCTGATCATGGCAAAGTTAGACATTTATTCTAATCTACAATATCAGGCACTGTGCCAGACTTTCAAGAAATTCTAAGTAGACTCATTCTCTGTAAGTCGTGGCTCCTACCCAGCACGTTATGAGATAGATCTAAAATGTCCACCCGAAGTTAATGTGTTAGGAGATGGGCCTTGTTGGAAGAAGGTCATTGGGGTAATGACTGGACAGGAAGTGCTCTTGTCTCTCTCTCCTCACTTCACTCTTTTCTTCCTAGATGGGATGGTACAAACCTGTCCTTTTACTGTCTCCTTTCCACTGTACCCTTTGCCTTTGTCTTTTCTGCTTTGGAGCTTTCTGGGCATAAACTGAACCCACTGGAACTGAGCCACAGGTATCTTTCCCTTTTTAGTTGCAGGAGTCAGTTATTTTGTCCCAGCAAAGAGAAAGAAAGTAGTATATTGGTTACAGTGTCCCAGCAGTCAGTTGTGGTGTCTTTGCTGTTTTAACTCTCATGGCCGATTCCAGCACTGGTTTGTATTAAGTCTACCTCTGGTGTTTTATACAGCATAAATCCAGACAGTACAGGTCAGGAGTCAACCATTTTTCTAAGCACTTTCCTGTTGCTGGGGTATCCCCAGATGCCTGTCCTAGGTCAGAAGCTGTAGTCAGACGCTGGAGGATTCTGCTTGATACAGAGAAAAATCATAACAGAGGGAATTGCCTTAGGCTTCAGTTAGCCAGAGCTCCTAAGACATGTTGCATCCAGATCCCACAGTCTTCCTAGACTAGCACAGCACTGAACTGCTACTTTTATGGGCTGCCTACTGATAGAGTGCAATAAGGGTCCATGTCTGTTACAATGAGTTACAGATGATATTAGCTGGCACAGGATTCTGACATATTAGGGCCTGGTGTCTCCCCAGGCATTGGAATTGCTCTGTTTTCTGCAGGCCTTAACTTGCTGTGACAATCTTTATGAGCTTCATTGGATTGGATGCCACCTAGGGGACAAAGAGAGCACAATTATCTGCATTTTGGGCATCTGCACAGGTTGTGGATGTGTGATTGTGGATACTCTACCATGGATACTCTACCCAGTCCCTGTGTCTTTTCTTCCTTGGATCTCTTTTCCTGCTCTGTCCCTTAGCTTCCAAGAACTAAGCAGCTTTGCCCTGCCACACCTTCTACCTTTAGGTCTGAAGGCAAGGCAATCAAAGATTGAATGTCTGGAATCCATGGGCATGAGTGACCTTCTTTAATTTAATTTGGTGATGATTGGTATTTTTTCTCAACAATAGAGCAAATTGCTAGAAGTGGGGTCATTACTTTGATGATACATGACTATGTCTTTTAGAAGCTTTGAAGATGGTTTGCAAAAGCTTGGAAAATATTTGGAGATGCAAGGTGGGGGCTCTAGAATGTTGCAAGCAGTGCTTGGTGGATATTTCTGTCCAGATCTCAGAAGACAAGATGTTGAGAGGACTGTGAGCGGTGTGATGATCCTTGGGTGGTTTCAACTGACAAAGAAGTACATCTTTGGAAGTTGAATAAGAGCTCATGTATGTTACACTCTGACAAAACACTTGTCTACATTTTGCCCATGTCCTAAGATTTTAGGGGAGACTGAAAGTAAGAATGGTAGACTAATTTATTTGGATAATAAAACTTAAAAACAGTGGAATATTAGTCTGTGACATGGGTACTGCTTCATGCTTTGAGCTAGACTTAGATAAGAATATTGACAAAAAAGCAGAGCAGAAAAATTTGAAAAACAACTATGGACCCAAAGGAATCATGTGTAAATTGGAGCCAAAGGAAGTATCGTTAACAAGGAAATTAGCACTATTAAGATTTCTGGCAGGGGAGATGGCTCAGTGGAATAAGCACTACCCTGGCAAGCGCCAGGGTCTGAGTTCAATCCCTGGTTCCACAAAAAAACAAAAAAACAAAAAAAGTCTTTGTGTGGGAACTAGACAAATTATACTTTTATGGTACTTGAAGGATCCATAGAACTTATCTATCACAAGTTAAAGTCTGTGGAAAGTATTTCCTTTGAGAAGAGAATCTCAGGGACCCTTGCTTAAGAAAGCCTACCCTGAGAATTTGTTCTTTGTTTTTCCTTTCATTGCAGAAAGGACCTTCTGAAGGCACAGTCCAAGGGGCCTGCGTACTGCTTGACCTTGCAGAGATGTGGGTATGATCCACATGATACTGCATTTTCAGACACGTGGAGTACTGCAGTTGTGAAAACAGAGTGGTTTCCACCCAGGTTTTGCAAGAATCCAGGTAAGGATCCTCTGAGAAAACAGTAGTGTGACACAGTGGGAATGAAACTAGAATTATGGTGCAGGTCTCAGAAATTTGGAAATGTCAGGAACATTGATTGCCTAATAAGACAATTTCAGGCGATGAGTAAACCATCCTGAGGAAGAGGGAGGTCTTGTGGGCTGCAGTCAGCTAGGCAACAGGGATGGAGTCACAGAAGACTTCCTGAACGCCCTCCTACAATTGTGTGCACTGGGTGCCAAGTGGAGAGCTACCTGACTTCATGTTTGCCCTGCTGCTTTTTGACCTTCCTTGATCTGATTTTTTCCATTATGTTTATTAGATTGGAAATCTTTATCTTATGTGATCACTGTACATTAATATTTATCACATGCTATACCTTGATGGAACTTATTTTTTTAATTATTAGGGGCTTACATCTAGCATTTCTCCTGAGGAGGTTTTTTTTTTTTTTTTTTTTTTTTTGACTTTTGAGAAATGCTGGGACTGTTGAAACTCAGGGAAAGGGATTATTGCATTTTCAATTTGGTAAAGAGAGGTATGCCATATTACGTAGCATTATTTTGTTATTGTGTTCACTTGAAGATTAAATATAGTTTAAGGACATATATTTGGATGTGAAGTTGATAAAGGGTGAAATGTGAAACTTAAATTTAATTGTCAGCTGTATTTGCTTGCAGAGTTAATGAAGCATTCTGGGTGGGTCTGGATGGGTCGCAGACCAGGCCCTTGGATACCACAAGTGGAACCTCATTCTTACCCTCTGGTCCTGTGTTCCTGCTTTGCTTTCTGGACGTCCTGATCTAAGCGGCTTTTCTCCACCATGTCCTTTTGCTATATTTGTGTCTTGGAGCCAACCAAACATGAATGGACTTCCTGATTCTATGAGACAAGTTAACCCCTTCTTTCTTTAAGTTACAGTTATTTTATCTCAGTAACTAAAATGCTTATTAATGTATTTAAACATGGGACTAGATAGGATCTGCATGGTATTAGAAATCAGTTTGAACTGATACAGGTGGGCCTGGCTTGGGTCTGCCTGCTGTGCTCCACTTCCTGCTGCAGTCTGTGGAAGTAAACCCCTTGTACCCCTCTGGGAAAATGTTCAGCTCCTGCGTTGGCTGGGTGGTTCTCGCCCTTAGCCTCTCTGCTGGGAGTTCTGCCTCAGGTAGGGTTCCACACCAGGCCTGTCTAATGGAAGAGGTTCTGGTGGGCAGACAGGCATTCCCAACACATGTCAGGCCTGGGCACTGGCTGGAAGTGGATCTGGGTAGCAGGCAAGCAGGCCCCCATGCACACCGGACCTAGGCTAGCTGGAACTGACCCTGATTGTCTATATAAAGTCCTGTGATTACCATTCTCCCCTTTGTCAGCAAATGAAATTTTGCTTCCAAAAGTTAGGATAGTATTTATGAAGGTACTCCATTGCCCACTAAGAATAATGCTACCTGCGTCACACCTGAACCTCAGTCACAAAACCCATAGCATGTGATGATGCAGGATAAAACATAAGTCTGTCTCTACTAGGGTACAGGTCTCTGCCCAGTGCTGGGGCTGTCTTTGAGGCTGTCTGTGAGTACTGGCTTAGGGATAGCTGTCG
The DNA here is from genome assembly GCF_000260255.1 of Octodon degus. Taxonomy (NCBI): domain Eukaryota; kingdom Metazoa; phylum Chordata; class Mammalia; order Rodentia; family Octodontidae; genus Octodon; species Octodon degus. The sequence goes on along the minus strand of NW_004524585.1, from coordinate 587,209 downwards.
TAGGTTTAGGGATGGGTGGAAGAGATAGTTCCTTGGCCACTAAGGCAGATCCAAAGCTTAGCAGCTTAGCCTGGTAGTCATGGGGGATTACGATGTCCCTGCCAAATCTGGAAATTATGTAGGATACACATTGAAATTTTCCCTGTTGTATTCAGGTTTTCACCTGGTTCTGGATTAGTTCTAGAAGCTTAGGAGTCTTTGTCTGTGAACTCTTGGTATAAAAATCTTTGATTTTTGCCTGTTTCTCAGTAGAGGTATGTGTTGTCACTCTTTGCTCGGCTTCCTACCCTCTCCTTTAGGCAGGACATTTCTCTCTTTTCTTAGTGTTGGAAGGTTGATGTGGCAAACTGTTTTCTTTTTGCATATCTTAAAACTTCTTTTCCTTTAATTATATTATAGGAATATAATCTGTATAATCTGTATTATAATCTGTATTCCTATAATCTGTATTAATACAGATTAATAATCTGTATTCTATAATCTGTGCTCTATAATAATCTGTATTCCTTAGTTCTTGTGAAAGTAGTTTGGTACATGTACACCTACTCAACTTGTTATGTCTATACAAAGATGATCACTAGAAGATCTTTTTCAATTGCCATTTTGCTCTGCCTCTAATATATAATTTTCTTTTCTCACAATTCAAATCCAATTTTTAGAAAATTGCCATTTTGTGTTATTTATGTGTGTTTTGAAGAGGCATATGTACTAGCACATTTCTGTCATTACACATGGAAAGGTTACCATCCAACTCTGCAATGTTCGTAGTATGCATGAGCTTAACAATTTAGTTTCTAAATTTGCTATGACTTATAGTATGACTCATATTACTTAAAAGTGTGGTTTTTCCTCGCACAGTGTATTCCAGTATTTTTTTCTCCTTCTATTGTTTTATGCTGCATGTCCGCCTTGGTCTTTGAATGTATTTTTTATGCTTCCAGTTATTTGAAACTGATAGAGATTTGCAGTATTCTTCATGTATAACTCCATACTGCATTGTAATAAATTATCCAAAATTTGGTCTCTAAAAGCTTTTGTTGTCTGAAAGGTTCTGTGGGTCAGGAGACTGGGTGTGAGACTTAGGCTGTTTTTCACAAGGCAGTGGTTATCAAAAGCCTAACTGGGATAGCACTAAACTTGGCTGCTACAAGCTTCTGTCTATCCTGAGAGACTCACAACACAGAGGCTTGTTTCATCCATGAAAGGAAGAGAGGGCAAGAGAAGTTGAGAGTGAGGAATTTAAAGAGTGTTAAGAGTATGTGTACCAAAATCTTTTGTAATTTAATCACAGAACTAGAAACGTGTTATTTTTGTTGCATTCAGTTTGGTAGAAGAAAGTCTCTAGGTTTGACCCATACATAAAAGAAGAGGATTAAAGAACAGTGAAAACATCAGAAAACACAAAATGTCTGAAGACGCAGTCATATGTCTATTTTATTGTCTATTTTGATAAGCATTGAAACCTCAGTTTGACATTCCTCACCGGATTTTCTGTAGTCTTACTGATTCTTCTAGTTTCACATTTCTATTTTCACATACTAAAAATCACAATTCTGACAAATTTAGCATTTCCTTTATATGGTTTGAAACTGTTTTATTAGATTTATGTATATTAGGATTTTCATATGTTCTTCATGGCACATATGAATGTTAAAATATATTCTTATATATTAAATAGTATATATACACAAATAATTTATATATAATTTGTGGGAAAGTAATTCCTCCCTAAATAGATGTAGTTTGTTTATTTATATTTAACCAATGTTTCCCTTAATTATTAGTTTTATTATTCTTCATTGAACATATGCATGTAAAATATATTCTTATATTTATTATATTATAGTACTATACTATATTATATATACTATATTATAGTATATATATATATATATATATATATACAGATACATATATATTTCAGTGGAAATTCTTCCTTATATGGATGTAATAGGTTTATTTATATTTTTTCTTAAATTTTAGTGACTTGTTCAAATGCCTGATATTACATAAAGCGTATAGTTTTTAATATAATCCGAAGAAGAAATTCATTTTTATTAAATGTTATTTTAAAATTTTTATTAAAATTTTCTCAATGACTTGATTAATTTGTAAAATTGTGTAAAACAACTATATCTGCTTAAGAAGATTACTGTGTAAAAAATACTTGGAAAATGCATTGCAAATTGTTGAGTTAATACATGATGATTTTTGCTTATACCAGGTAATTTAGGCCACCAGTGTACCTATATCATAATGTTTTTGACATAATATTAAGCAAAACATACACTTAGATATCACTTCATTTTTCATATTAAGTTCTTCCTTAATATTTATACATGTATGAAGCAACATGTTTTACTTGATAAATCCTATAATTATTCATTATATTTTCAGGATATGGAGAGCATAACTATAAATTATTTGAAGTCTGTTTTAAATACATGTACATAAATCTTTTAAGGATATACAACATAATTACAAAATATAACACCCAATTTAAAATATCCATTACAGATAATGAGTAGACTATATGCACCAAGAATTTAAATACGAAAAACCAGTAAGAAAATCTCACAAGTAGCAAAAAGAAATTAATAAATTTATATTTTTATTGGCCTATTACTCTTCCATTAGTAAAACTAAAAATAAACACTACATATATATCAAGCCTACTGACAAAAACACATTTTTTTGCGGCACTGGGGATTGAACTGAGGACCTTGCGTTTGCCAGGTAAGCGCTTATTGTGCTGAGCTATTTCCCCAGCCCAACACATGTTAAGTTGCCTATAAATCTAATATGATCAAAATAAAAGAAAAATCTTACATAATTTGATTTAAAAATATGATTAGACTTTCTCATTATTGCTAACAGAAGCCTACAGAACTATGTCAGCTCAATATATATTCTTAAGCAAGCACTACAGATACATAATTGAGAGTTCTACTTTATCAGTTAGCTACTGATAAGCACATTATATAATTTAGGATGTATCCTTCTGGAGTATTTTACACTGAAATCATCCACATCAAGATTTTCTTATTACTTGTGCAGTTTCCACTACATGGGAAATTTTCCCAGGATTTTGAAAATGTATGTTAAAACTAAGCTCTTTAAGCATTCACAGGAATTTCATGCAATGTGAATTCTTACATATAAAACAAATGTAGACTTATATATCTCTGTCTATTCATTACTATTCTGCATTGTTTTGTAAATAAGAACGAAGCCAACATGAACAGCAGTGTCCCAAAATGTATAGTGTGTCATCTCTGGTACACATTGTCACATGTCCTTACAAAGTCATGCAGAAGTGGACATTTTCAACCTAACTTTCTGAACCATCTACGCAACTGTATACTTAAGCCAATATACGTTCTTTTCATATTTTATTTGCTTCTCTGTAAATATCAGTTAGAATGCATTTATTATTTTACTACAATTTATTTGAGTAATTTCTGTTTTGATGTGACTAAAAATAAATGAAACTAAAAACTTAATATTTCAATCAATCATAACATTCACATCTATCTCTCGAAGCTGAGTACTTCTTCTGATGCTATTCCTTCTGCTAGGAAATCCTTTCTCATTTCTGAATCAATTCCTGCATAGTATTCCAGATTCATTTATATTTTACTTTCCTCTTAGGTCTTTGGTAGTTATTCTAATTGACTGCACTGCCTCTGTCTTCTGAAATCTGTGACGGTTCTTTAGATACTTCTAATGATGTCCTATTGTTAGGTAACTTTGACTTAATTTGTCAGTCTCTAAATTTTCTGTAAATGAGAGTATTTAAAAGTATCTACAATCTGAGGGTGTGTGTGTGTGTGTGTGTGTGTGTGTGTGTGTGTGTGTGTGTGCAGTGCATGCTGCAAGTAAACATGTAGTAGTATTTACTTGAATGGGATTCACTGAATAATAGAGCATTGATGGTTTTTTCTCTCCTATTGAATTATTCAGGCACAATCTGGAGTTTTTCACAGTATTGGGTTTTCATTTCCTTGCATGGCTCACAACTTCAGAACAGACTAAGTGAACAAGTTGCACATTAGTTAGAAGCACAGTGGTGAGTTTCAACTAAGATGATTGTATTTTACTGCTTCCTTCGTAGTCAAAAGTAGAAACTGTCATTTGGCAGTAATGTGCACTGCTTGGTTCTACATATACCTCTGAAAGTGTGTGAAAATTGTGCAAATAGGTTTTAAATCACTATAGGTTTTAAATTGTGCAGAATAAGTTCTCCAGCTCTCGTTTGATGCATTAACTCTAGGAATTTTTTTAAAAAATAGTTTAAAGGCATTTTGTAATACATGTCCTATGCCAAAAATGTGATGTTTTGTCACTGACTAGGGGCATATATAAATAGGCTGTAAGTATTTTAGAAACAAAAATTGGCTAAATAGAGACATTTACTTTAGATTTAATAAGTCAATATCATGCCTTAATACTTGTTTGTATGTGAATTTTTGTGTTAACTGATGACACAGTCATATAATCACATTTTACTGGTTTTCATCTATAACAAGTAGGAAAGAAAATACTGCATATATAAAACAAGAAGGCCCAAATTTTATGATATATGTTATGAAGCGATATAAAATATAAAGTTTTTGATACAGTCCATTGATGCTGAGAGAAATATAGCTCAGTGGCACAAGTCTCTGCCTACCAAGTGCAAGGTCCTGAATTCAATTCCAGTTACCCACTCCCTCTGAGCTTCCACCCCTCCCAAAAAAAAAGAAATACAACAATGATGTAGTATCACTACTCCCTGGTAAAGTAAACCCACTTAGCTATACAATGCTTGAGTAACTGATTTTGCACCATCACTTTCTCTACCATTAGTTCAAGCTCTAAGCATCTTTCCTGAGTCCTCATGAAATAGTCTTCTTACCAGTCTCCCACTTATAGTTGATCAGACCTACAATTCACCCACCATGCGCCATGATGATAATCTTTTATAAGGTTCACTCTGATCATTTTATTATTTCCTTGACATATGCTTTTAATAGTATGTTGAACCAAGAGAATATAATTAAAAGTCATCTGTGTATTCAAATTTGCTTTATATTTAACATCTCCATCCTCTTCAGGCATATCTTCTGCCACATTTTCCCCACCACCCTAGGCTCAGTCAGCCTTAATTCACAGCCCTCTCCTAAATATACGGTACTACTTTATATTTCTGTGCTTTGCCAGGTTTCCTTCTAACCCTACTGAGCCCTTCTTCCCTTAACAATACATGAATACATTGCTCAATATTTAGTTGAAGAACCACACATCTCAGGCCTTTTTATTTTTTATGCATTTGGTACAGGGTTTACAGGAAAGAGAGGGTCTCACACTTATACAGGACTCATAGTGATCCTCCTGTTTTTAGTCTCCCAAGAGCTGGGATTACAGGTGTGTGCCACCATGCCTAGTCTCAATTGCCATCTCAGAGTGCTTTGGGGGCAGGGTGGCAAGGTACCTCTGGGATCTAACCCCAGCTGCTGCACTCTGCCTAACCAGGCACCAAGTCTTTTTTAAACCATCAGTGTTCACAAATAAAACTGACTTTGTGGGACTGTAATTAGACATATATTTCTATCCATAAAATAGTGAATATATTATAGTTATCTACATACTTGTCTATTAACCTGATCTGTTCAAATGTTCTTTTAGAATAGGAACTATATACATTCTCAAGTGCCTACCTCTTTCAATTCATTGTTTAATTGATATACCTCTATATATATATATATATATATATATATATATATATAATTTTTGTTGTTGTTGTTGTTGCAGTACCTGGATTGAACTCAGGGCCTTGCACTTACCAGGCAACTACTTATTCTACTGAGCCATCTCCCTGGCCCCTCATGTTACAAATTTGAAAGGAAAACAAATTTAGTTTAAAATAACTTAAATAGCAGACCAGAAGTTTTCAGTAATAGGTATAGAAGGTAGCTCTATGTGTGCTTCAGTGTAAACTCATGTTCCTAGAGTGCTCACGCTGAGAAGTTTAGAGCCTCAGCATAGTAATGGTGCTGAAAGAGAAAAAGAAATTGTGTGCTCAGAGAAGATAACAGAGAATTTTATGCTACCCTAGTTCAGTAGTATAGTGTGTATAAAGTAAATCCCTGCACATTTTTCTAGACACAGAAAACTAAGTCTTAATTTCTTAATCTGCTAAGCATGTCAGTGGTGTTCCTGCAGTTAATGCATAAATTGTAAGTGGAAAGATTTTGTAAAGAATATTGGTTGAAGGGATTTTATTAACATACAAAATGCCTTCCTGCTAAGCTTATGCTTCCAGTATCCTGAGAGACTTGAGCTGTAAAGCTAGGTCCATCTGACTACCAATTCTTCATAACACAGGCTAGAAATTCACTAAAAAGCTACTCCTCTCATTTTATTATTTAAGGTTTATCATTTTGCTAAATTGCTCCTAACACAGCTTTACCATTGACTTTAGTACTCATTTGCAATATGCTTGATCCTTCCTTCCAACAAATAGTGGCCTTTGTGCCCCTCACTTGCACCTAGACTTGTGAGTACGATTGATACAAATCCAAGTCAACAGATTTGGACATTGCCCATCCTGTGGATAACCCACTACTATTGTGGAATACTGGACTATATTGGAATATTTTGCTTTATTCATGTACCTACAATATTTGCATGGCAATGGAATACCCATCTATGACAAAACCAAGCAAAAAAGGAGATATAGATGAAGGACAATTTTATGTATGTATATACAAAATAGTTAGGATAGATATATAGCCCCTTTCTCTTAATTCAATAAGAAGAAAGATATGTACTAATAGTGATTGGACAGGATATCACGTCTACATCTTGTGCTATGAATGACTACTACAAAGAAAACAGTATGCGATGTATTATTTGTTATAACTCTCCTACTAACCTGTTTTGAAACTGTCTCATTGCAATGTTTTTTAAATAAAATTAATTTTAAAACGCTGCACAAAAAGACATAATGTGTTGCTTTCAGGATTCTATGTTTACAAGTCATACAGCTTCTGGTTTTGGTCTATGGAAACACTGTCCTAATACCACCATGCATGTAAGGAAGCTGATCTGCCCTACTTGATGTGGAAGAGACTTAAGATATCTAGGCATCTGGTGCCTACTGTCAGTCATGCAGTTGAAACTAAGGGAAACTTGTAGCCCAGGAGAATCCTTAGTTGAATGCTGAGTGGGAGTTAATCCATATGAAGTAAAAAGAAAAACTCGTAGGCAAATACAGAATCATAATAAATGATGATTTAAGGCACTATTTTTTATGAAATATTTGTCACTGAGTAATTGATAGCTAAAGCAAGTACTCTAGTTTCAATGTATAGAAAGTGGGAATACTGTCTGGATGATGAGTTTTAAAACATTTAATTGCTTCTCCTTCCTTTGCAATTCTGTCTTCATGCAACCAATGGCTTTGCCTTTCCTTCTTTTGTTGGAGTGAGAATAACTGTTTTATATGTGAGTGAAAAAGGTGTTTTCTTGCCTCAGGAAGAAAATTATCTTAAAGAAACTGTAGATGAAAAACAGGGATGAACATGGTATAAGATTGACTCTGAGAATGTAGAAACTTTCTTGCCGGGGCCCAAATCTCTCAACTTGCTTCTCTGAGTTTTTGACATAAGACACTTTGATGCCAGAAATCTTTATCATGCTAACCAAATTATTTATAAGGCAGATGTCATTGCCCTTCAACTGATAACTTTTATTTTTTCTTATTATATAGTCCCTCTCTGGAAATATGGAGGTCATGATTTGTTGGCTCACTACAGTGATGTGCTTTTGGCATAAACCTTGTATTTCTCATGTGAGTCAGGGTTAATGCCCAGTAGGCAGCAGAAATCAGTCTCTGCCAAAGAGGAAACACAGGAAGAGGGAAGAGAATGACATTTTTGACTTTTCATATGCTGTATGTTGTCACAACTTTGTAATAGCTTTCAAGCTGAAATTAACTGAGATTGAAAGTAACCTTCCTACATGTTAGATTTTTTATTTTTGATTTTGAGAACCAGAGCAAACATCATTGGACTAAAGGATTCTTGGACCTAGAGAATAGCTGTCCACAGAGCAGTAACACAAACCCTCATGGTAAAAAAAAAGGATTTTAAGTTCAAAAATGGCTCTATTAGCAATTTAATTAATCAGTGAGTGATTATTTTAGAGTGTATACAATTATAATAGATGCTTTTACATCTCTCTGATTAGGATTTCAGGACCAAAAAACTCATTTCCATAGCGACCAATAGTGTTGACTATAGTTGGCTTATAGATGGATCTCTCTGGGGCTTTGTGCTTGGCTAAAGCGAGGGCCTTTTCACAGGGTCGGAGCCAGGACAGACTTTGATGACCTCAGTACTGAGGGACAAAATCTCAGAGCTTATCTCCATTCTGTACATTGCATTTCAAAAGTTTCTGCCTCACTGATTTCAGCCTTTCCCTGTTTGTCAGATTAGTGCCTTTTATGTATAATGTCAATTTAATCCTTCTCTGGAAATCCATTATCTTATTGTACTCTGGCCTTCAAGCATATGATTATTTTCCTCTTCTAAAATACTTCTTCACACTGCCTTTAGCAATTTCTTAAAACTCTCCCTTCCAGTTTGATAGTTTTTGATTACGTTTATGCTGTTTTTTTAGTCATCATATTATAATTTAGAAGAATAATATTTTTATATTTAAATTTATTTATTATTTGAAAAGAAAAATAATGTTACCCATCATAATTTCAATGATATCCTCTATTTTAAGAATGTTCAGTATCATTTCATATATATTGTACCTCATACTCCAATTATTAATAAGTTAGAGTTTTCACATATGTATTGATTTTTTTCTTGTTTTTAACTCTGCCTCATGGTTGATAATTTCTCTATTCATGGAAATTTTTAAATTTTTACTGTCTGTTTGAAATACTATCAGGGGCACTGAGATCAGTATTTTGGAGATCTGAATCTAAACAGGATTTTACTTATTTGTAACAGATGCCTAAGAAGAGCTCTAGCTTAGGATCATTTTAAAATAAAATTCTGCTTTGTTTGCTATTGCATCAAGGTGACAGGGTGAAAACTAGTGTTTTATTTGACTAGGTATTCCTCTTCCAGGTATCTTTCCAAAAATGTTAGACATTATCTTGCTGTCTTTTAAAATAGTGCCAGTTCATGATGAGAAATTCTCAGAAAAGGTAATTGTTCTGATTTTATTTCTCCCAAAACTGGAGTTCAGAAGGGAATTTCCTTCAGCACTCTTCTATGGGCCCAGAAGAGATGTCTGCAATTCCTCCTCTTCCTGCTGACTCCTTTAGAGATTTTGCGTGCTCTGGCTCAACACCATACCTTGTCTCCTATCACTTACAGAAGGATTAAATTGCCAAGTGTTATAATTACGCTTATTAGCTAAGCTTTTTTGGGGGGGGAGGAAGGGCCTACAGGGTTTTCAGGGTCTCACTATTAGATCAGACTCATAGTGATCCGCCTGTTTACAGCCTCCCAAGTACTGGGATTACAGGCTCACGCCACCACACCTGGTCTCTAACGCCGTCTCAGCACCCTGGAGATGGGTCCAGCATGGCAAGCCAGGGATTGAACCCAGGGCCCTGTGCCTGCTTGCAGGCGTTTTAATCTGCTGAGGTATCTGGCTGGCCCTTAGTTATAAACATTTATAACATATTTAATATTCACTGAAAATTAACAGGATTTTCCCTGCAGAAGATGGATGGCCTGAGGTTAAAATCTGATCCATATGTATAGCCTCACAACTGCCTATCGTGTCTTTTTATCTCGCTTAGATCACAAGTCCTTTTAGAACACGGCTCAAGGTTTTCGTTGCTCCTGTTGTTGTTTTGGTACCTGGACTAGAACTTACAACTTTACACTTGCTGGGAACGTACTGTACCACTGAGTTCTATCTCTGGCTCCAGGGCTCAAGTTGTATTTATTTTATGTCTTTAATGTGCCATTTATTATAAATTTAAAATTAAAATAAAATTTATTTGGATGCAGTTCAATGCTCTTTAATATTCCAAGGGTATAATTTGGTGTTATCTTTTCTCTCCTTCACTATTACACGCATACTTCCATTATAGCTACTTCCCCACTGGACTGTGGCATTTCAAGAGAAGAAAAATCCGTTATTTTCATTTCATCTTTTAGCGCTAGCACAATCTTTCACATCCCAAAAAGCTTTCCAAAAGTTTAAGTTAAATGTGTGCATTTTAAATAGAAATCAGAATAAGAAGAAGTGAGAGAAAAGTTATGAAGGGGAGAGCAATAGTTTCTCCTTTGCCCATATCCATTTCACCATGATATATTTGTATGTTTTCTGGATTAACATGACACTGATCTCTGGGGGGGGGTGATCTTGGCACACTTCAGTCACACACCCTACTGAGGCCAACAAGACAAATTTATTTTCACTTGTAACAATACATAGCAGGAAGGAAAATCTTATTTTATAAGGCAGCCAAAGATGTGAGCTTCCAATTATTTGTCAAATTATTTAAACACAGTAACGACCCTTCAAAGTGAAAACCAGTGTACGCTATATGTTTAAACGATCAAGTAATGAATTTGAAGGGGCTTGTGCTTCCTGAAATACTTGCTGAGGAAAAGAAAACTGCACCCCTGAGAAACATGCACAGCATGAGCAGAAAAGCACGCACTACTGTGCGTGGAGAATTTTACAACTGATGGTCCGCACTGCCGCTCATTGTTACAGCACCTTAACTGATACAAATGACAATTAACGTTTGAAATCTCAAGCTTTGTGTCTGTCCTGCTTTGAGAATATCTTCACCGATGCTCAAACAGCAGTAATGAAAAATAGTATGTGTAATGGGTAAGATGAAGACTAAACTGTAATAATGTACATTCAAGGGGCCGATGAGATAGTGAAGTGGACTAAGTGCTTGCGTGGGCAAGCTTAGACAAGTGCAGGTACCAAGGTTCGATCCCCAGCACCACATGCTGCGCCAGGCCCACACCCAGTGCAGGCTGAGTCCTGAGTCCACGTATAGTGGCGCATGCCTGAAATCCCAGCTCTGGGGAGGCTGAAAGCAGGAGGATCACTGAGTGTGAGCTGTGCAGTTAGACCCTGTGACAACCAAATACATTAAAAAATAATAATAATTATAATATACATTCAAAAATGTTTCATCTGTCTTTCAAGGCATTCAGTTTTACTTTTGGAATTATTAATTTTATTGATGTAATTTTCCCTAGAAGAAGGTTCTTATGAAAGTTTATGCAGCACGATAAAATTAATATTTAACCCATGTAAGTCCCTGCCCTTGGCTGCTAAACAGTACTCAAGAAAAATGTTGGTCTAGAAGCAAGTTCTTTCACTTATGATTGATTGTCTTTCTGAGGAAAATAAGATAAAGCAGCCCTGGTTTTGGCTTACATACTTTTCATGTTTCTTAACATTAATTATACTCTGTGTGCCAGTTTGAAAGAATGATTCTTTGCAAAGGTAATTAACAGAGGAAATTGTTAAACAAGACCTATATTTTAATTGCCTTTGTACTGCTGATTATTTTTAGTCTGAGGATGAAAACTTTAAATGTTAGATAATGAATGTGCGTTATGAGCATCTAATTCTGTGTGATTTAAGCTGTGGAGGTTGATGTTAATAACTTCTAAAGACTAATTGTTTCAGGATAGATAGATGAATAATTTTTAAATCTTCTCATTTTCCTAATGCCAGTCATAATTGAACTGTGTTCATATTAACTTTTGTTGCTTGTTTGCAAATGTCACTCATTTATGAAAGCCTGAAAAATGAGTTTGAGTTGACTTTGTCTATTAAAAATAAGTATGATTTAAAAATTTTATTTTGCTCGGCACATCCACACTACATTTAGGCCAATATCCAATGCTTTGGGAAATGCTTTATTATGGATTTATAAACCTCAAACCAGAAGTATGTTCCTGTGATTTCTAAATTCATTGATCTATTTCAATGCTGTCAAAGAGGCTGCTGGAAGCATAATTTTCTCTTTAGTAAGGGAAGCAATAGATTGTTCAAATTATTTCCCAGCAGCACTTGTTTTTATTTGACTGGTTTAAAAATGACTGAATTTTTCATTTTAATATTAAATATTTATAATAGTCATAGGTAATAGTGTTTTGCAAACATTAATAAATCTTCTATTAGATTTTACAGTGTACTGTCCTGTAAACAGAAATCTACCATAAAATAGTACAATCCTAGCACTTGACCTTTTATGAAATCAGTATCAAAAGATAGAAAATTGATTATTAACTATTTCTTGGAAACCTTCCATTTATTAATCATCAATTAAATATTTGCTAAGTTTAATTGTTATAAAGTATACTTGTATATAATACAATAATCTAATTCTCTATAGTCATACACACATAAAACACCAAAACAGTTAAAATGATGAAAGTATTTGTTATTAAATCTTTATCCATATATTTGAACTTTAAGGTAGATTCTGAAAATTATTATTTAACATTATACCTACTGAGAAATAATAGAATTAAAAGAAAAATTTTAATCAAAACATTATTTTAGCATGATAATACTGTTTCCTTTGAAAGTGAGATCTATGAAGCTTATGAAATAATTGTATGTGAATCTATAAAACAGTAGAATGAACAGCAATATAACACATATTTAAAATTACATGTCATAAAAAACTAGGAAATTATATTATTTTCTGGAAGGGCCATGGTGCCACTCCATAAGCTTCTACTTTGTTGTTTAGTTTTGAAAGAGTTTCATTGTTTGGTTCAGGCTGGCTTTGAACTCATTATGAAGCCCTTACTAGTCTTGAACTTAAATCAACCCATCTGCTTGAGTCTCCAAAGAGATGCCATTGCTAGCATATGTTACCACGACTAGTCTAGGATTCCAATTTGAACCATATAGTGAATAGAAAATTTAGTTTAACTTCAACATTATTGATGCTACTGGTACTCCAGAAGTACGAATACATTCACTGATTAATTTAGAATTAATTTGAGAATTTTTGTACTAGCAACTGTTTTCTAGGCTTCTAGCATCATATTCAACAAAATACTGTTGTGAAATAGTCTCCATGTAAATTAATGTGGTCTATGAACATTCCTGAGTGTTTATGTGTTAAACATTGAGCATAAGGCTTATCTTCCAGATAGTAACTCATTTATTTGCTTTGTATTCAAATTAATTAAATAGCTACAGTGTATCAAGAACTTGCTTATTTTGTGACATGACCAATACCAAGATGACGAGGATGATAACAGCAATGATCATGAAACATTTACTAATTTTTTTATGCTAACAGTAACATTAATTGCAAGCTGGTATTCAATTTATACCACCTAGCAAATGAATAAATGGCTGAATAAACAGACCTTGAAATATGAACTAAAGTAAAAGAAATATTGCTATAAATTGTCCTTGAGAACCTCAGGGCTTGTCTACTGAAATGAGTCATAGAGATCTGTCTGGAGGATGGATTGTGGACACAGTGAAATGTATATTCCTGATTCACGGTGCCTGACTTAGAAATGGCAGCAACGTCTTGTAATTAAGGTTGTCAGCTTAGTTTTAGAAGTCGATGTGACTGTGGGAACATAAGAAAATAAGTTCTGATAAATCAATTTTAAATTGACTTAATGCACTTAAAGCCCAGGGAAATCTGGACACTGTAACCAACGAACAAAAAAAATTAATCTAGGTTAATTTTTTCAATTATGTAATTTTTCTAGTCACATAATGGTTGAATTAGAAGCAGTAGAAGTATACTCATGAAGTTCAAATATAACAAGAATATACCTTCCTGTGCAAAAGGCACTTTTCAGACTTTCTTTAAATACATTAAAATTTGGATTTGCAAACATGTTGAGTTCTCACGATGCTGATAAAAACGTTTTAAAATATATAATTTTTTTTTTCAAAAAGTCACAGATTGGTTTATTATAGTATCAGTGATCAAAAAATTAAGAGTGACAATGGAAAGAGAGATCTGAGTCATACGACAAGCACAATGTATTTAAAAGCTTAACAAAGTTAAAGACTAATAGTTAAATTTTATCCTGGGTAATAGCTGAAGAGATTGACCCCACTAAATTTCACATAGATCACAATTTTTCCTGAAATTCTACTCAAAAGTTTGCTTGGGCTAGAGATAAGTCATTCCACATATTTGCACTCAGGGGCCCCACGTTTAGCCATTCGTGCCATGTGGACAATGCATTGGGTTATCCAGTTGCTGCAGTGCGGCTGTCCTTTCTTGGCTGGCTGCCTGGTAAGGTCAGTTCTGACTACAAACACTCAGGAAGCACTAATGATACCATTGTGAGTCCCGTAGTTAGCTGCAGCCATTATGGAGGAAAGCTAGACTTGGTATCTCTTTTTACCATAGGGGTAGGGCTCTGAGAATTCACCAACCAGAAGCTGTTTAAAAAAAAATCCCTCTTTTTGAAAGGGATAACCAAAGTTTAGAATCAGTAAGGTCTCTGCAGAGATTAAATTTTCAGAAACTTCTCAACTGATGTCTCACAGGAAACTCACATACATTTAAGGGTCTTTGGATTCCAAAGTATGTAAATCATGTTGCTGGTAATTGCAAATGTGTCAGAAGTGTTCACAGTGTTTCAGAAGAAGCATTAGAAATTACTCAGGCAGCATTTATAGTTGAAACTTAATGACAGCTCTATTTAAATTATTATTTCCTTTTGCAGATGAAAGTCATCATTGTCATTTTATTTTTTATTTTTTAATGTTCCTGTTTTTAATACAGAAGAATATATTAAAAGTATTTTGGAACAACCATAGTAAAAACTTAATGTGGAATTTCCATTACACAGTTCCCTGGAAAAGGAGAATAAATACTAGATTCCTTCCTAATCCAGTTTCAAAGAACCATGCATTCTTTACAAAGGAAACAAATAAAAAGTAATTCATTACTAACTTATAATTTTGAATTAAAACATAAAATAAGATGTCATATAAGTATGTCAAGACTTTATAAATCTTTTCTGGCCTGGAAACGAGGCCATATTAGTGGATTTTTTACTGCAGTGCTCTTCTTAGTGTGCACATTTGGCAGAGATGTTCATGTTGCACCCTAGATTTTATCCAAAGTCATACTATTCTGCAACTCTGTTATTGAAATTTTATTCAACTTATAAAATATATAATTTAAAAGGCAAAATTATATGATTTTATTAGTGTTGATTTATATAAACTTACAATATATATGATATACACATAGGCAAATATATTTTATATGATTTTGTGTCTGCAATTTTTAAAGGGGTAAAAAAGGCAATAGGAAAAGGAAAATAGGAAGAGGTTCACACATGCACTCATTTAATTTTATAGTTTAGTAAAATTATTGAATGTTGACAGGTATGTTTTGTGAAATTTCATAGGTATTATAAAGTGACTCAGAGCAAACTCTAATAATAAGACTTAGAAGACGGTATGCAATTAGTGCCTGAAGTCAGAGGTTGGAAATTTTTGTATTTATTTTCCCATAATAAAGCATACATGCACAATTAAGTTTAAGTCACTTAAAATTGACTATATTTGTTTACCTAAGGAAAATATTGAATCAACGTGCTTGGGAGATATGTTATCTGATTTTAAATATTACTATATGTAATTAACATTTTCTTGAAATTATTTCATCACACATTATGGAATTATGAGTGTGAATGATGATAAAAATTATTCTGAAAGTCAAGTGTAGGCATTATCTCTAATTTATCTTCTGCTTTCAAAAATACTAATAAGTGAATGGAAAATCTTGGAATATAATCAAGTACAATAAATGGTTTACAATTTCAAATACATATTTTTTAAAAATATGAAAGTAACTGTTGGGAGCACTAATATGTATCAAATAGTTTGCTATTCCAATATCTTTCATAGCCATACGTAGATACTCTAACAAAATAATTAAAACATTTTCTGTTATACTATAAACATTGTTTTAATATGCTTTTTATTGTAGGTAACTATTTTAGTAAATTATGCATCTAAATTTTTATTGTACAAAATAAATGAATTATTAAAAACAAAAGTCATCAACTTCTTCATTTAATATTGCTATGTGATAATTAAACACTTACAGAAGAAAACAAATTCTGATAAATCAAATTTAAATTGACTTTTCAAAAAACTCATAGTTGGTTTGGGAACCAAAAGTCTGTTGAAAGTTATTTTGAAATTTATTTAACTTTAGCACATCCACGTGATTATTATTTTCTCTAACATTCACAATTATATTTTTATTGAAAGGTAAAATCAATTATATAAATATTTTGTATTCTAAATGAGAAGATCAGATTTTCCAGTTTGCTGTATTTAAAATGTTCAATTGATTTTTATGATCAAAATTTTGATCTATTAGATATTTACTATATATTAAAAATACTGAATCTTCTTAATATTAAATTTTATTTTACTTTCTTTTATCTTTACTTTTAATGTGTTTTTAGTACAGGGTATACAGAATCTACAGGGTCTCACTACGTATATCAGACCCATAGTGATCCTCCTATTTTCAGCTTCCCAAGTGCTGGGATTACAGGCATGTGCCAACACGCCCAGTCTCCATCCCCATCTCAGCTTGCAGGGATCGGAGCTGGCATGGCAGGCCAGGGATCAGACCCTGTCCTCTGCGCTCTGCCTAAGTAGGCGCTTAAGTCCACTGAACTATCTATCTGGCCGGCCCAATATTAAATTTTAATAGGTTAAGTTAGTTCAAATTTATCAGGAAGAGAAATTGTAGATTGGCATAAAGATATTTTATTTTATATATTGTGTTATAATTCAACACTTGACTTACATTTTCTATCATAAAACAAACATCAATTATGATAGTTTACTAGAGTGTGATGAGAAAAATAAAAAAGTATGTCTTTTTTGTTGTTTTTGGCTTTTTAAACTTTTTATAGTTATATATCTTAAAGTATTTGTTTAAAACTCAGTGTATGTGGCTCAGTAATACCTAGACTAGAGAGCTGGCCAGGTAGCGCATTAGAGTAAAGTGCCTGCTTAGGCAGGCACAGGTACCAGGATCCCAGCATGCTGCGCCACTCCTCCCCCCACTACTCCTGCGCTGAGAGGGTGACTGAGCCTGGTGGTACACCTATAAGCCTAGCTTTCAGGAATTTGAAAACAGGAAGATCGCTACAAGTCTGATCTGTGCAGTGAGACCCCGCAGACCTTCTACTAAATACATTTTTTTAAAAAAAAAAATAGTTTACAGCAAGAAACACTACATTACAAACACACAAATGGCTTACATAGTTCCTAATGGGTTTGCCCTTTTATCTTTTAGGTTAATTGCAATTTAGTAGTAATGTATTATTTTTCATGTGCTTGAGCATTAGATTTTCTTAGATTCTATTTAAAATTAGTTCAATCTGTGTTACTACATAATAGCTTTTTTTGGTGGTGGTGGTTTTTTTTTGTTTTTTTTTTTTTTTTTTTTCAGGACCAGGAATTGAATTCAGGACCCTGTACTTATGCTACTGAGCTATCTCCCCAACCCCAAGAATAGCTTTAATTGCTCCCTTTTATACTACTTTTTGATTCGTTTGAGGGCTACAATTTTCTAGTTTCATGGACTGATTTGAGGAAAATATTCTCTTCTATCTTCTGAAAATACTGCTTAAGACTAGTGTTTATGGGTCAGCCAGATAGCTCAGCAGACTAAAGCACCTGCTAAGGCAGAATGCAGTGGCCGGGGTTCAAGTCCAGTCTTGCAGTGCTGGCCCTGCCCCTGGGGTGCGCTGAGATGGCCTTTGAGACGGCGTGGTGGTGCAAGCCTGTAATCCCAGCATTTGGGAGGCTGAAAACAGGAGAATCAGTACAAGTCTATCTGTGTAGTGAAACCCTGTAGACTCTGTACTAAATACATAAAAAAGATTAGCATTTATGTATTCAAACTTCAGCCTAATTTTTCAGTGAAACATCTGGAATTAAAGTATCACCTGGGAGAAAATCTCTTTTGGAAAAATATGTATTTTGCTCTTTAGATAGTATACTTTAGCTGCCTCACACAGACTCTAGAAAGTTCATTGTTGAAATTTTAGATAATTTATAAGATAATTAACTTCATAATTATAGCTTAAAAATGGTCATTAAAGGGGACCAGAAGGTAGCTCACTTTTCACAAAAAGGTTTTCTGAGTATGAAATAGGTGTTTACATCACTTTTTCCTATTTTATTGTGGGTAATTTCACACACTGCCATCAGGTGTGCACAGGCCCTTCCATAGAGAGGTTATGCTAAGGTGCCTCCACTTGTATCAGATCCAGCTGAGCCACAAGTCTCCTCTCACTTACAGTTAGTCTTCAGAACACATGGGTTGAGACTGAACATTTACCTTGACAAGTTCTCAAGGGCTGCTGGAGATGTAACACCTTGCACGAACCCACCAAAGTTCAATCAATGGGAAAATCAATACAAAAACCAAAATATGAAAACACTCAATGGGAATGTTTCAAACTGACAAAAGGTCAGTATAAATAAGTATTCCTCACCTGGATGCAACTTATATCAACTGATGGTTCAACATGCATCATATATCACAATCCTGCCTTGTTACTGGGATTATTTTAAAGCAAAGATACATTATCTTCTTTATATAAGGATTCTATTTTCTTCTTTGTCTTGTTTTCTTCTTTAGTATCTAGTCCATAGGTGATACTTTTATAATTATGACACTGGACGTGATTGGTTTTGTCATTGGTCTGTTATCTGTTCTTTGTCAAGGTGAGGTAGTTGATCTCCATTTTCTCACCTGCTTGGAGATTTTATCAGAAGTGGGTGCCATGTTTTGGCAACTTCTTTTGTTCTTTAGCATGTTAGTCTTGTAGATATTTTTGTTGCTGTTTTTTAAATGTTAATAAATTTTACAGGTGTAGAACAAATCCCTCCTGGAATTTGTTTTACGTATGACTGATGTCTTCATCATTTGGATATCATCATGACTTAATGCCCAACACCAACATACTAAAGGAGATTTTGGCTCACACATTTTAAGTTTCAGCTCATAGATCTCTGATTCTGGGGCAGAAGATTTCTGGGGACAGCGCCTGTTTCAGAGTAAAGTGTTCATGTTGTGGTGGTCAGGAAGCATGGAGTAGAGGGGGATCCTGAAAGAAGAGGTGCTCTTCAGGGTGGCCTTGGGGCCCTGTCACTGGCAAGCAGACCCACATATAACAGTGAGGAAGCTCAGGGCTCCCACAGTCCAATCGATGAGGCTGGAGGAGCATTTTAAATCTAAATCATGTGTTGGAATTAGCAGGCTCATACTCATTGCAGAATTTGTTGCTTAAGGACACACACACACACACACACACACACACACACATATATTAGTGACACTGCTTAAAGTGTATTATATTTACTTGTATGGTACAATTTTCATCTGGCTTTGGCCTCTGAGTGATATTTGCCTTCTGAAATGAATTGATATATAAAGCTTTCTCCTATTTTTTTTAAATAGGATTTTATAACCATGATGGGATTTTTTTCCTCTTCATATATTTGGTAGAATCCTCCAATGAAATGATTTTTGCCTGGAGATTTGTCTTTTGAGAATTTTAAAGTTATGAGTTCAGCTTCAATAATGATTATGGGATAGTTGAGATTCTGTTTCACTTACTTGAGCTTTGCTACTTGATTTTGAGGAATCTGTTAATGTCTCCTAAGTTGTTGAATTTGTGAACAGAAATTTGTTTATACTTTTCCCACTTAAATGTTTTAATGACTCCAGGATCTGTACTGATATATCCCATTTAAATGCTTTTAGTGATGTGCATCTTCTCCATATCTTAAAAATCCTGCTGAGGGTTTATAAACAGTATTGATTTTTTTCAAAGAATAATCTTTCAGTTTCATTGAATTTTTTCTTTTGTCTTCATATTTTCAATTTTATTGATCTCTCATTGAGATCAATTTATTGATCTCTCCTTTTTTCTTCTCTTAACTCTTGAGATAGGGGCTAAGGTTATTAATGTGAAAACTTTCCTTGTTTGTAATGTAAATATTTAACATTAACCAAATTTAAAACAAAATTATTAAAAGTATTACACTGGTTATTAGTATTTTTTATAAAAAGACTTAGCAATTTTTCTGTAAATTAAGAGAGTATATATTTTAGGTTTAGGTTCCCTCGTTCTCTATAACAGCTTCCTCCTGTATTACTGTGTGGCAGATATACCATGATCGACAGTACATAAATGAATGGGTGTGGCAATTTCACAAAAAGATTGTTTGCATTTAGTTAATGGAAATATATTTTTGCAGTCATGACTTAAAGGACGAGCAGAGTGGAAAGTATGAGGCACAGTTGCTCTCTACTGTGCTTCAGTCACGCTCCTTTGACACAGCTTGGGAAGATATCGAATTGTTGTATTTCAAAGGTAGAATAATCCTTCTATTTCTTGATTTAAAGGTAAAAATAGTACTGAATAAATTACTATTTTTAATGGTATGAATCCTCTGAAACATTTATATAGTCCTTATTGGCTCATTTATGACAACATAAGGAATATATAATAGACTATAATTCTATGTATACAAGGACCTAGAGGAATTTATTACTATATTCCCAGCAACTAGCAGATGCTTAATTATTATTGACTTATTAACCACTTAGTATAATGTTCCAAAAGTTGGGGAAAGTGAAGAAGTTGGGGCTAAAGATAAGCACCTGGAATTAAAGTATCACCTGGGAGAAAAATCTCTTTTGGAAAAATATATTTTTGCTCTTTACATGGTATACTTTAGCTGCCTCACACAGACTCTAGAAAGTTCATTGTTGAAATTTTAGATAATTTATAAGATAATTAACTTCATAATTATAGCTTAAAAATGGTCATTAAAGGGGACCAGAAGGTAGCTCACTAGAATAAGCGAATAAGCGCTTTACTGGCAAGTGCAAGGGCCTGAGTTCAATCCCCGGTTCCACACACACACACACACACACACACACACACACACACACACACAAAAAGGCCATTAATGACTGGCCAAATAGCTCAGCTGATTAAAGTGCCTGCAAGCAGGCACAGGTGCCAGGTGTTTGATCCCAGGCCTGCTGTGCTGGCCCAGAAATTGAAATTGGGCGTGGTGGAGTATGCCTGTAGTCCCAGCACTTGGGAAGCTGCAAACAGATGAATCACTATGAGTCCCATCTAGCAATGAGACCCTGAACACCCTGTAGACCCTGTCCTAAAATAAAATAAAAAAGGCCATTAAATGTAACTTTGGTAAGTTACATTACATATGCCATATTAATAATTGAAAACTTACATGTGTACTTAACAATAAATGTCTGTCTTCATATGACACACACATAAGTAGTTTGAAATACTATTGCTGGTAATGGTCACATTTTACTAAGTTGCAAACATGCATTCAATATCCAAGTCTTTGATTTGACTCGGAGGAGGGATCCTAAAGAAACTGCTCCCTCATGTACATGACTTACTTTGCTGCCTATTTGTCCAGATGGAGGAAAGAATAGAAACCAAGGGCTGTAGCAGACCCTTGAACCTGAAAAAAAAAGTCATGTAAATAGATTATCTCCAAGGTCAACCAGAAAGGATTGCAGCTCCACTGATGCCTTCATTTTAGCTTAGTGAAACTTAATTTGGCCTTTGACTTTCAGAATTGTAAGGTAATAAACTTTTCATTTTCTTAGCCAGTAGGCTTGTGGTAGTTATAACAGCAATCAGAAACTAATACAATATTAGCCTGGAGAAATCAACTCTTTTGTTCCATATTTTTATTGATAAACAAATAGCAATGAGAGAGTTTCAAATCAAATTAGTAGGACAGTTTCAATAATTAACACATTGCATACATTCTTCCTAGTGGTTAATTGCTGTACAAGATGCGGACATGATATTCTATTTCCAAACAAATCCCTCCATTCATTAAGAGAATGTAACTATGTATCTATCCTAACCACTTTGAATACACAGGTACCAAATGGACATTCATCTGTACACCCTTTTTTGTTAAGTTCCGTTATTTGAATATTATAGGTATGCAAACTCAGCAAAATATTCTAAAAGAGTTAGTAGCTCATAATAGTATTGGGTCTTCCACTTGACTGGCAATGTCCCCTACAGTTCAACATAACAGCATGGCTTTACTTCTTATATTTCGTTTTTGTACTTTTCTGCTGGATGCTTAAGACCAAGGTAAAGCAGGACCTATGCCACAAGAGTTGTAGCTTTTGGGTCTGATAAGGTCAGTGAAATCCCCTCAGGATTTATCCTGAGATCCTGTACCTCAGATTGTAGAACCTTTGTCAGTGTCACCCATGTGGATGAGTCACAGCCATTGCTTGGCCAATGTGCTCTCTGTGAAAGCCTGAGAGTATGTTTTCTCTCCGTGTGACTCTCCTTAGGCACACTCTACGTCATCGATCACTTTCCTCTTTGGCCCTATAATCTTGATCAGAAAATTTGGGACACTACTGAGTTACATGACATTACAGTACAAGTTCTTATATGTCCTGAGTCTTAATTGATCTTAGAAGGCTAGGGCCAAAATGTTGGCTTTCCTTGCAGCCCTCCTTTTTCTCTAATTTTGGTCTGCAAACTTAGGTTGTTAACCATCCAGAAGACAAGCTTATTGTTATTGCCATACAACTTACTGCACTGCAGATGGTATTTTGTAATAGTAGTTTCATGCTTGGAGTGCCTTTCATTCTGGTATTCTGAATATGGGCTGCTTGTCATGACATGCCAGTTGCTGCTATGATGTCTCTCGGGTAGATGGTTGTTCAAAAAGAAGGGGGTGGCGAATGAAAGCAAGAGACAGGAAAAGGAATATTGTGGGACTGTCCTGCTTCAAGGTTGTATATGGTGAGATTTTTGGACTTATGTGTAAGCTTAAGAAGTATATAATTCTTTATGCCTATTTTTAAAATACATTCTAATTTTTAAATGTTTTTTATCTAATTCTGTAGGGACCTAAAGTTCAGCATATCAATGCTTGAGGAAAAATACCTATTCCATATTATGCCTAAGATGTTTGATATGCAGACAGATAGTGAGGTTAAGTTTAACAGCCTGAGAAATCAACTCTTTCCTCATCACCTTAGTAAGAAATAGTATATTACCAATGTCTGTTTATAAATACTCATTAGTCCCTCTTTACCAATAAATTAATGGTTCCCCCATTTATCAATAGTTCTTTTAGCCCATGTGCCTAAATGCTATATTATGTCATTAAATTTTAACATTTTATTTATTTATTTTTTTTGAAATTGTTTTTTTATAAACATTTATTTATTTAGTGTGTGTGTGTGTGTGTGTGTGTGTGTGTGTGTGTGGCCAGCTCAGCCCACCAGGGGGCAAGGCTGACTGGCATGTGGTGCTGGGGGAATCGAACCGTGGTCCCTGTGCTTTGCCAAGCTTGTTCCAAGTAGGTGCTTTAGACCACTGAGCCATCTTGCCAGCCCAAATCTTAACATTTTAATATAAATTAAATATTATATTATTTGGAACCCCTCTTTTGCCACCTTCCATTATTATAGGTGTGCTGTCTACCCAGGTTGGTTATGTAGAAATATGTTCCATTTTCATTGGTATGGCATTTTATCTGATGGGAACACATGACAGTTTTACTTGACTACACTAGTGTCCATAGACATGCAAGATTTTTCTGTTTACAATTTTGTTTCTTGTGTGTTTGTTCTTAAATATAAGCTATGCTGCTGTGAACATCTTTAATGTGTTTCTCTGTGTTCTCTTGTGCTGGAATTTCACTAGTGTGTCTGGAAATAGAATTGGCCTGCTGCAGGACATATCAAACTTGTATAACAAAGTAGTTATTCAAACTTACATAGCACTAGTTGTATATACTGGGATGGTTAGCCTTTTAAATTTTATGCAATCTTGGAATTGTAAATTGCTATTTTATTTTGGCTCTCAGATTCTTTTGTTAATTTTTCTTTAATCTGATAATGTGTTGCTTGCATTTTTGTGTCAGTTCTATTTTTACATCATGTCTTTTAGCTACAGATATGTTCTTTGAAAATAAATACAAAAAGACTGCCACAATTATGCAGATGCACAATAGATTTTGCTGACCAGGCATATATGTGCCAACTTTGAAACCGGTGATTACTGATGACAATTATTTTTGTTTTTATGAGCTTGTCTTTTAGCAATAACATTACACTTGAAGAATGAATATAATTTTTTTCTACTTTTTACTGGCAAAAAGTTTTATTCTATTTTTTATGGAGAATTGCTGTTTTATCTCTATAAATTTCTACCTAAGTAATAATAATAATGATCATTGTGGTCTTATTCTTTGATAAATGTCTTGAACACATTTTTGTAGAAATAACTTTTCTATATAAAAATGTTCATTTAGTTTCTGCACAAGCACTGTTATTTTAGTTAGTTATGATCTTCTTTTAGTTACTAAGGTATTATTATAATGCATAAATGATTACTTTAAAATTTATTCATTTCTCTGGAGCTGGAAGTTGTCTGTAAGCTGTTAAAAAGTTTAACATCTCTAATTTTGAACAATTCTTGCAAAAAAAGTTTTCATACATAGAGATGGAATCTGTTTACTGATATTTTGTTAATGTTTTCTTTAATAAGATGTTTTAGGTTTTTGTCTTGATTTGTTTCTTGTTTCTTTCTTTTAGAGAGAGTCTGAGTGCCCAGGCTACCCTCAAAAATGCTTGATTCTCTGGCATCAGCCTATGGAGTTCTGAGTTTGCACAACAATGCCTGGCTTTCTCAGAATGATTTTATTTTTTCATCTGATACTCAATGAAATATCATAATCAATCCCAAGAGCTGGGATTACAGGTGCACACCACCATGCCCAGTCTCAATTGCTGTCTCACAGCGCCCCGGGGGGAAGGGCTGGAACTGCAGGCTGCATCTAAGCAGATACTTTAATCTGCTGAGATATTTGGTCAGCCCTCCTGCTTTCCAATTGAACAATATAAGATATTTATGATTTTTATCACAATCTGTGATAACTGAATGATTTCATTCATTATTTCAGTTCTAACTTTGCTTACTTCTTTGATATTACATTGATTTTCTAAATACTGATATTTATTGGTGTAACTGACTTGTTTGAAAATATTATTTTTTCATCTAATCCTTCATATTCATAAGTAAATTATATAAAACGTTTTATTTCTTACTTTTATTGTGTATATGTGTATAGACGTTCCTTATGTTTTGATTTTTGTGTTAAACTTATTCAACTCTATTTAGAAATTATTGCCAAATATTAAGACATTTGTAAAACTTTATTTTAGAGAAACTCTTTCCAATATAAGCTACTAAGTGGCCACTTTATTGTGTCTTCTAAAGCCTACCTTGGACAGGTAATAATATATGTTATTAGAAAATATGTTATTAATGTCTTGTTATAGGCAATCATCTAAAATAATATGAATTATTTTCATCATTTTTGACTGTTATTCAAGTTTCAAAAATCCTTTGAAATCATTTAATATACACATAAATTGGTGTTATATTTGGGAGTTCCATAACACTTGATCAGATGCTAATAAAGTAACTAGTTATTTAAACATGGTTTTGAGATATTTAAAATTTTAATTTTTAACAATTATATAATGCTAATAATTTATAAAGATATATAATAAATTTTAAATAAAGTTCTATGTGCCTTTTATCCAGTTTGCACTAATACTAACATATTGAAAAACTTCAGTACAATGTCAAACTTTTTAACCATCATTCCTTCAAAGCTTTGTTTCTGCATTTATGTTTTTTCCTTCTTTTCAGTTTTATATGATAATATGGGTTATATTTTCTGTATATAATTGAGTTTCTTGATATATATATATATATATATATATATATATATTTTTTTTTTTTTTTTTTTTTTTTTTGAACCGGGGATTGAACTCAGATCCTTGCATTTGCCAGTCAAGCGCTTATCCTACTGAGCCATCTCCCCTGCCCCAAATATTATATTTTTATGTCAAATGATTTTAGTATATATTTTGAGTTTACCATTTATTTGCACTTTCAACTTCAGTCTAATTCTGAGCAGGTATTTTTTCTAGTTCTGTAAGGAATGCTAATGGTGTTTTCAGTGGAATTGCATTGAATCTGTATAATAATTTTTGGTTTATGGACATTTTTACAATGTTACTTTTTCCTAGTAATGAGCAAGAGCTGCCTTTCCATTTTCTGCTATCTACTTTCACCATTTTTTTTCAGAATACTGTAGTTTTTAATGGAGCAACGGGTTACTTCTTTTGTTAGATACATTTCTAAGTAATTCAATTTTTTTGAGTCTACTGTGAAAGGTGTTGTTTTTCTTAAGTTTTCCTTTCTCTAATGGTGGGTATCTTATCTGTGTATGGGAGAGCTATTGATACTTTTTTGTTGAGTGTTGACTTTGTATCCCCCATGCAACTGAATTAAATTATTAAATCTTAAAGTATTTTGGCACGGGGGCCTGCCCCTTAGCTCAGTTCTTTAAGTGACTGCTTCAACAAAGCTGTCAGGCTCAGATTGCTGTGATTCGAGCACCACAACTCAAGCCAGCTAAACCTGCCCTGAAGGCATTCAGAGCAAAAAAAAAATCTTTATTTTGGCAGAATTTTCAGTGTCTTTCATGTAGAATATCATACCTTTTGCAAATAAAGATAATTTATGTCTTCCTTGACTGTCTATATTCCATTTATTTAATTTTCTTCTCTATTGCTCTAGCTAATATTCCCAGAACCATATTGAGTAGGATTGGTGATCATGAACATCCTTGTCTTTTTCATGATTTTAGAGAGAACGCTTTCATTTTTGACTGATGGCCACCTTGTAACACTCAGTTTAACTGTATGTGCATGGTGGTAGGTGCAGAGCCCCACCTGAGGATTGTTGCCAACAGCATAAAAAGGAAAATAGGAAGAGGTGGTACTGCTGATTCTCTGGAGGAGTTTGCCACACTGGTTTTATTCAAATGGACTTGGCAGTCCCTGTCAGAGGAGCTCAGAAACTCATCAACTAGAACGGCTTCAGTTAGCTTTGAGAACTCTGGTCTTTACTTTAAGCATTACTTCCTGGAAGAAGGGAAGAAGATGACTGCAGTTTCATGAAGAAAGCTTGCCACACTGGCTTCCCTGATATGAATTCAGCAGTTCTCATCATTCTATGTACTCTGGACATCATTATCACTGAGGATGGCGGTGGTGCTTTTCAGGGAAATTCTGATCCTCACTTTGTGTGTCTCATTTAGCTCCATTAAAGATCCTTCAAACTGATGACACCCATCCTTCAACCTACAGGCACAGACTTTCTAGCTTCCACCACTGGCCTTTGGGCCTTCTCAGCGTAGATCCATGAAAAAGACTTGTATGGGACATTATCATGGGCTCTAGGTATCCAGTTAGACTCATGAAGTACATTGTGATGGGATCCAGGTCTTCAGCTGAATTCAGTGGTTCTCTAGTGTGTGAACAGATTTCCTGAACTGTTTTGTATTTGACTCTTTGGGTGAATATTATAAAATAATTATATAAGTTAAGTGTAGTATATTAAATTGTTTCCCTTGTGAACCCTGAGTATACCATTGACTATTTAGTATGATGATGACTGATTGTTTGTTAAAGATAGCTTTTATCAGATCGAAGTAAAGACCATCAGTTGCTCCAGTGCCTGCAAGCAGCCACAGGGGTTGGGCGTTTGATCCCCTGGCCTGCTGGCCCTGCCCCCAAAATGCGCTGAGAGGGCAATTGAGACTGGGTGTGGTGGCATGCACCTGTAATCCCAGCTCTTGGGAGGCTGTAAACAAGAGCATAACTATGAGCCCAATCTAGTAATGAGATCCTGAACACCTTATATACCTTTCCCTAAAAAATAAGGGAAAAAAGACCATCTATTACAATTTTGTAAGTTTTTATCATGAATGGGTGTTGGACTTTGTCAAATGCTTTTTCGGCATCTCTTGAAATGATCATACATTTTTTGCCTTGGTTCTGTTAATACAGTGTACTGTATTTATTGATTAATTGAATCATCTCTGCAACTCCAGGATAAATCCTGCTAAGCATGATGCATACTGTTGATGATTTGCTACATTCTGTTTGCTAGTATCTTGTTAAGGATTTGTTGTGACTATGTTCATTGGGTCCTTCCCTGATTTTACTATTAGGGTAATACTTGCTCACAGGAATAACTTTGGGAATATCACTTCTATTTCAATGTCATTACAGAGTGTGACAAGTAATGGAATTAGATCTTCTCTAAATATCTTGTAGAATTCAGCAAAGAATTCATCAATATCTGGGCTTTTCTTTCTTGGGAAGCTTTTAATTACATTTTTTATTCATTGCCTGATATGATAGGTTATCTTGAATTGTTATATCTTCTTGATTCAACTTTGATAATTCACATGTATCTAGGAATGTACTTCTTCTGTGTATCGTTTTAGGAGAATAAAAGTTCTCAAAGTAGATATGGATGATCTGGATTTCCACAGAATCTGTTGTGATTTCACCCTTTTGATTTCTAATTGCATGAATTTGAGTCTTCTTTTTTTGAAGGTTTAGCTAAGGGTTTTTGAGTATCATTCAAATTTTAAAGAGACAATTTTTTATACTTTTTGTAGAAATTGAATGCCCATTTTGTATCTGTGTATTCAAAGTAGTTAGGATAGATATATAGTTACATTTTCTTAATGAATAGAGTGATTTGTTCTAATGGTGTTTGTAAATAGGATATCATGTACGCATCTTGTACAGCAATTAACCACTGGGAGGAATGTATGCAATGTGTTAATTAATGAAACTGTCCTACCAATTTGATTTGAAACTGTCTCGTTGCTATTTGTTTATCAATAAAATTATGGGAAAAAAAAGAAATTGATCTTTGCTCTGATTTTTTTATTAGCTCCTTTGTTTGAGCTTTGGGCTTGATTTATTCCACTTTTTCCAGAAGTTTGAGGTTCAAACTTAAGCTGTTTGTGTTCATTCTGTTTTCCTAAACTAAGAGTTCACAACTATTAATTTTCCTCTTAGGATTGTGTACATTACATTCTATTTGTTCTGCTTTGTTGTATAAGTTTTCATAATTCAATTGTAGATACTGTTTAAGTTTGTCTTCAATACCATTTGTTAACTACTGTTTGTTTCCTAGTGTGTTATTTATTTTCCATATCTTTATGGAGTTTTTTTTTGTCATTGATTTCCAATTTCATTGCATTATGGTCTGACAATGTTAATGAACTAATTTTAATTGTTTTGTAATTACTTAAGCCATATGTACTTGATTTTTCTATTTGTGCCAATTGTGTTTTAGGATTGCCATTACAATTGTGTTAGTGCCTATAGAATTTTTATGTCTGTTAATATTTGTTTTATATAGGTGAGTGATGCTGCATTTGATGCATACATATTTGTGGTTGTTTTCTATACATCTGTAGTATTCTTTTAACAACTATGTAGTATCCTTCCTTATTTCTTTTGGCCAGTTGTGGCTTGAAGTTCACATGTGAAAACATACCTATCTTGATTTTTTCTGGGCTCCTGATGCATGGGGTACTGTTTTCCATTGTTTGAGTTTCAGTCCATAAATTTCTTTAAATGTTAAATGTGTTTCTTAAATGTAGCATATTGTTGGATATTATTTTCTGATTTATTTGTAACTATATTTCTTTTGATTGTTGAATTAAAGCCACTACTATTGATGATCATCACTGATAGGTACTGGCTTGTGTTTGTCACATGATTTTCTTTAGGATTTCCTTTGTTGCTCCTCTGTTTAATTGCTTCCTCTGCCTGGTGGCTTCTTTGTATGTTATTATTGGGATTGTGGGCTTGCTTTCTCTTTCTCAAATATCTTTCAGAAGGCTTTGTGGATCTGTTTTGTTTGTCATAAATTTCTTTAGTTGTTCTTTTCCATGGAAATATTTCATTTCTCCTTTAATTATGAAAGATCATTTTGCAGGATTCATCAAAGTGGGTTGGAAATTGTTTTCTGTCAGGGATTGAAATACTTCATTCCCTGCTTTCAAAACTTAATGATTTGTGCTAAGAAGTCTTTTGTGACTATGTTGTGCTTTTTTTTTTAAATGGGAAATTTGTTGATTTTTCTCTAATAGATTTTTGTACCCTGTTCCTGTGCTGAATTTCTGCAGTCTTGATTATTACATGCCTAGATATAGATTTATTTTTGTTTTGGATAATTGGAATTCCGTATGCCTCACTTACTGTATGTCAAATTGTTTTCTCATGCTTGGAAATTTTCTATTACTGCTCAAAACATGTTTTTTGTTATTTTTGATGACTCCTGCATTTTCATTGACTCCAGTCAATATTATATTGTTCTCCTTTGCATCACTCTTTAGTTGTTGCATTATTTTTTCCCCAAGGTCCCTTGCTATTTTTAAGAGATATTCCTTTTCATGATCCCTAACTAGAACCATGTCTTCTAGATGTGATATTTTATCTTTACTTTCATTCACACAATTTTCTACACTCACAATGGAATTTTTAATTTCTCAAATACCTA
Source organism: Octodon degus (assembly GCF_000260255.1). Lineage (NCBI taxonomy): Eukaryota > Metazoa > Chordata > Mammalia > Rodentia > Octodontidae > Octodon > Octodon degus. The sequence continues at coordinate 556,676 of NW_004524585.1, read as the reverse complement.
TTTGAATGTTTCACAGATTCTATTTGTTTCCTATAATGTACACGAATGGTTTCTGTGATTTTTCTTTTATTCATTTTTAATATACATCTATTTTAGGTTTGGTAAGTAAGTCCTTCATTATAGTCAACATCGCTTAATTTACCTGTGGCATTATTTCTGCTTTGATATCCTGTATACACATATGTATATTATTTTTTTTATTTCTTCCACTTTCATTTCAGTAAATTCAGGTAGATTGATAACTTTTGTTTTCCTTAATCTTATTCTCTTCTGGGTTTGTCCTTGATATGCTGAAAGTCTGGGGTTACATTCTGTTGATGAGTGGTTTAATTTCTATTTCTAATTCTACTTTGTGTGTGTGTGTGTGTGTGTGTGTGTGTGTGTGTGTTTTGCTTGTATTTTTCTAATGTTACCTAGCTTTATCATTGACATTGATGCTTCCCCAGGAATATATATCTTCCTTCAAGATGTCTTCTAGGTATATCTGCCTGTTGAACTTTGTATATGTCCCAGAATTCTGTCTTCCCAATTATTAGGGATGATGCATTGCTATCTATTTGACTCAGCACCCAATTCTTTGGTACTTGGCTGTGGGGATGATTATAGTGCTAGATTATCTAGTGTCATCCCATAAGGGTAAAAAACTGATTACAGGTGTGGCAACATGGCTAAGGTAATACAATTAGTATTAACAATATCATCAAACATAGCCTAGAAACATATTCTGTGCTGACTGCTAATTTGGAATATCTAAAAAACCAAGATCTCTAGTAACATAAAATCTCCAACACAAAACAAAAATTTTTATGAAGTGGATTTGCACTTATTAGGGTGATTGTATCCTGAGTGGAAGAGAAATTTCGAAGGAATGTGGAACAAAATAGAGCAAAAGATGAAGGGAAATATAGTAGAAGAAGGGTGAAGGACACCAGAATTTTGGGAAACTGTACAAGAGGACAGGAGTGAATAAATGGAAGAGAACGCAAAAAAAAAAAAAAAAAAAGATTAGAGATACTGTGCATTTACCTGTGTATCTCAGAGAATACCAAATCACTATGAGGAAAGAGGGACAAAACAGAAAAAAACATACTTAATAAAAAAGTCAGAAAACTATGCAACCCAAATTTTAAAAAAAGGAAACTTCCTCTGGTTCTCCCATTTCAGCATTAGTCCCCCAATCAAAGCTGAAGTCTCTACTGAATAATTCTGCCAGGCCAGCAGTATGATTGCAGGTCATTATGAACTAATATTGGCTACACTAGTGACGCTTCTTACACAAGTTGATAATAGGGCAAGTAGAGTCACCTTGTCCTCAGCTAGCCAAGGCCTTTTACCTGCTGGTTGCTGGGCAGGTGGTGCCCTTACCATCTTCTCTACTGTCTTGTTTTAACAAGTGGTGAAAAACAAGAAAATGAAACTTTTACTCTCTTACTCTGATTTGTGTGACTGAACACTGTCATAAAACAATTTGCTTCTTTTAAATATTTTCCCTGCATAATTATTTATACAATATGTATTGTGATCACATGCTATAGCTTTGCCTTTTCATATCAACTATCAATTATCACACATCCTGGCATTAATTATTTATTGTATTATTTTACCTCTTACATTCTCTTGTTAAAAATCACTAAATCAATATTAATTCATGAATATTACAGATAAAATTTAACACTGCATTAACCCAAGATAATATGCAATAATGAATCATTATGCCAGTCTTATGCAAAGAAAACTATACCTATTTAGTAACTGAAGTCATAAACATTGTGTTCGAACAGGAATACATTCTTATCCATACTTAACTTTCTTTGCTTTCAGTTTTCTCTGATCAACTGTGATCTGAAAATATTAATTAGAAAATTCCAGAAATAAACCTTCTCCTAATTTTTTATTTTGGGCTTTTCTAGGGAACATGTGATGAAACCCTTCTAATGTCATACTTTATATTGTCTAGAAGCTGAGGCATTCCTTTGTCCAGCATAACTACCTACATATGCCATACACTGGTATTCATTTAGACACTTTTGTTAACAAAATTGCAATCATAGTATCAAAGTTTATAGATGATGAATTCACTCTAAGTATTTGAATATTGCTTTAAAGCACAGGAGTCTTAATGCTAGAAATTCAGGTATGCCAAAGAGAAGGCATGAAGTACTTTTATTAGAGGAAAGGTTAAAATACTCAAGTTAATAAGAATAGGTAATTTGCTGGCTGAAGTTACTAAGACCTAGGATGAAGATGAATCTTTATGCAATTTTGAAGGAAAAATGATTTTTGTTAACTTTACTGTAGTACTTCAAAGTGAAAAGTTATGACCAGTGTGTGATAAGACTAAGACATAGGGGAAAAACCCTAATGTATATAGATTTAAGTATTATCTTTATTTCAGTCCACTTGGGATATTAAAGCACATTTTTCATGGACAAGAGGAAACTACTGTATTTGTTTTTCCTTATGGGATGATCAGAAAATTTTAGTGAGATTAGTATCCACTTCTTTTACTCTAATTGCTTTATTGTTCTTCATAACACTTAACACTTAGAACTATCTGGCTATCAAAAAGACACAGATTAAAAAAAGACAGTTTCAATTATATATCACTAATTCTTTTTATGAAAATGTTAAATCTCTGAGCCCAGAGATATTTGTTGAAGATATTTTACTTCAGAATAATTATAAAGTCAACTATTTGAGTAAATAAATAAATACTTTCATGGATACATGATAAATGAATGGAGTTTGGAAGCAGATTCAGAAATTATAGATCATTCTGAAATATTTTCTCTCAAAAGTAACTGAAAAGCAAGTAATGTAAGTCTGATTACCTTGCTGAAGTATGTTTTTCCTCCTTAGTTTCCAAGCATAAATGCACAAAATAAATAATCTAAAAATTTTCTCTGTAGAATATTTAATGATGACACTTACATAGAAGACTTTTGGGGCAGATAATCCCAGAACTCTGGAGGCTGAGGCAGGAGAATTACCAGTAGTTTGATTTCAGCTTGTGGCACATAGCAAGACCTTTTCTAAAAAAACAAAAAGTGAAAAAAGAAGAAGAAAAACGGAAAACAGAAATGCTTCCTGTGTTCACAAGAGCATTTGATGGTCTTAAATAACAGTTCCATCTTTCCTTTCCCCACACATCCACAAATAGCCACTTGCCAGTGGTTTCCATTGGAGACAACAATGGGAGTTTCTTATTCAGAGTCTTCATGCAGTTTTTACTACTTGGGAAATCTCTGAACCAGTGTCTTTCATAGGCTGTAGATTCCTGCAGGGAGGTAACATTGGATGGTGATCCCAGGATTTATGACCTAATTGCATACAGTCAACTGAATCAATAAACTGAACCAATCATAAGTACAGGAGTCCAGAGTTCAATGGAGGTTAATTGTGGCACTGTGTTTTCTGCTGTTATAACGAACCCCACAGGGAGGCATTTATGAGCAGTGGAGCTCATTTAGCTACTGAGGCTTTACAGTGCAAGAGCCCAGTGTATAGTGGGGGGCTCCCTCCTATGGTTGGGCTTGGGGCTTGGCATTATAAAGCAAGAGTGCAGGCATGCCAGAGACAGCTCATGTTTTCTTTATTTTAAATAATTTTTAAAACATTAATTGATTGATTTTTGAGTACTAGGAACTGAGCGCAGAGAATGCTAAACTCTTAAAAATTGATAATGAGCCAGGCCTACAACTCAGGAGGCTGAGACAGGAAAATGAATAATGAGTAAGAATCATGAGTTAGAGGACAGCTTCAGCAACATAGGAGTTCAAGACCGTCAGGGTTCTACATAGCAAGATTACCTAAAAAAATACTAACAAGGTACTTTGTTTCCTGACTGTCTCAGGTACTTTTCTCTCCTTGCTGGTACAAGGTATCTGACACCAAAAATTAAGGAAGGAAAGTTTTATTTAGCTCACAGTTAGTGGAGATTTCAGTCCATACTCAAGTGGCTACAAGGCAAAGTGACTCATTGCAGAGGGCAGCTGTTCATGGAAGTGGGAAACAGAAAAGAAGAAATGGTGGGCATCTAGGGAAGCTAGCAAGCCTTTCTCCCTACCTTATTCATATTCTAGTTATCCGCCCCAGGACAAGTGTAGCATTCACATCCACAATCCCAGTATTGGATCATGAATTAATCACAAACTCTAGAAGTACTCTCCAGTGACAACATGAGGTTTTGGGGCAATTCCTAGACACAAACCATAACATTCTGCCCCAGGCCTCTGAAAGACTCATTGACATCCTTTTATACAAAGGCATTTTAGTCCATCTCTAAAAGTTGCCAAAGTTCTAACAGTTTCAGCATTGCTGAAAAGTTCAAGTTCCAAATCTACTCCAAGATCTAAGGCACACTCTTAGCTGTGAGCCCCCGTACAGATGAAAAGCTAAACACTTCCAACATTCATTAACACGAGAAAAACATTATCATTCCAAAAGGTATAAACAGCAGGATACAAAGCATTGGGAGGAAAGCAAGTCCAAAATTTAGCAGGGAAAATATTAAATCCTGTTGTTCCATGTGGAACATTCAAAGCACTCAGAGACAAATTGTGAGATCCATGTGGCTCCACTTCTATGACACTCTTGATTGTAGCTCCCATGGCTTTTCTGTTAGGTTGCCTTTGCTCCCTCATGATCCACATTCCTGGTTTTTCCAAATATGTTGAGTTTCCATTACATATTAAGGTTCTCACTCTTTGCTTCATGAACACTGCCATCTCCGGAGCAAAATACCTGGTCTTCCAGGCTTTCTGAAATCTAGTGGAAAGCCTTCTAAACCTCAGAACTCTTGCCTTCTGAACACTTCATTCTGAGCTCTTGCATTCTGCATTCTGTATTCTTGCCTTGATGGTTGATCACTCTGACCCTGATTCTAAGAAACAAATTATCTATGCCACCACCATTTTAAACCTGGTGTGGCTGCTGCCTCCATTCTGGAACATGGCATTCTGTGATTTTCTCCTCAAAGGAAAGTCTTTCACTTTTTCAGTTCTGAGGCTGCAAAGGGTGGAGAATTGCTGCTTTTAGTGATGCCCTCAGGCCATTTTTTCTGTTCATGTGTTCTTTATCAACAACTGAGTTTGCTCTTCCTTTTCTAGATGTTGGAGGTGCAGCATTAGGGTGTTTATTTTTCCCATTCTGTTTTCCTAATGTTTGAGTTCACAGCTATAAATTTTCCTCTGAGAACTTTCATTGCATCCCCATAAATTCCAATAAATGGTACTTGAATTTTCATTGAATTGTAGATATTGTTCAATTTCTTGTTTAATATCATATGTGACCCATTGAGTGCTGAGTAGGGTGTTGCTTTTAATTTCCAGGTATTTATGGGGTTTTTCTGGTTTCTTATGTCATTTATTTCCAGTTTCATTGCACTGTGGTCACCATGACAGGGGTAAAGCCATACATTTATATGTACAAGATAGATGAGGCAATGATCCTGATAATCTTCAGCAGGTTTTCAAAACTAGCAGTTAATTGGTAGGATTCTCACCCTGACTAACTATATATGCTGATAGCTGTGAACTAAGCAACTGCACTGAAGAGAGCAATGTGTAATAGTAGGGTCATGCTTGTAATGCCTGTCATTCTGGTCTTTTAAACGCATACTGCTTGTCATGACATACCAATTGCTGCCATACTGTCTCCAAAGTAAATGCTTGTTTTAAAAAAGGGTAATAAATGAAAACAAGAGAAAAGAAAAAAATGTCACAGGGCTGTCCTACTATCATGCTGTATATGGTTAGATTTCTAAATTTCTGTGTAAAAATATGTAATTTTAATCCTTATTTTCTAAAAAATATTGTTTTCTATTTTTAATTTCTTTCTTAATATTCTGTAGAGACCTACAGGTTAACATATCAATACTCAATGGAAAATACCTGCTCTATGTTATGCTTAAAATGTTTGATATTCAGCCAGATAGTGAGATTAAGCTCAACTGCTTGTGTTATAGGGTAATAATATCATTAAGCTTCTGTTCTGGAGGGTTAGCAACCTAAGTTTGCAGACCAAAAATTAGAGAAAACAAAGGGCTGCAAGGACAGCCAACATGTTGCCCCTAGCCTTTCAAGGTCAGTGAAGACTCGGGATATAGGAAAACCTTTACTGTAATATCATGTAACTCAGTTGTGTCCCAAATTTTCTGATCAAGGAGATTATGGGGCCACAGAGGAAAGATATTGATGATGGAGAGTGTGCCTAAGGAGAGTCACATGAAGAGAAAACATTCTCCCAGAGAGCAAATTGGTCAAACAATGGCTATGACTCATTCACAAGGCTAACATTGGCAATGGATTTACAAACTGTGGTACAGGGTTTCAGGATAAATCCTGAGGGTATTTGAATGACCATGGCAGATACGAAAGTTACATTTCTTGTAATATAGGTCTTGTATTATCTTGGTCTTAAGCATCCAGCAAAAAAGTATAAAAACAAAGTATAAAAAGTAAAGCTATACTAGTATGCTGAGCTGTAAAAGGCTCAATTCAACACCTTCTGATATTGCCAGTACTACGGAAAACCCACTACTATTATGGACTACTGGACCAAATTAGAATATTTTGATGAATTCACGCACTTACAATATTTAAATGAGAATGAAATACCCTTCTCTGACAAAATTAAACAAAAAAGGGGAAACAAAGAGAAGCAACTTGTATCTGTATATTCAAAATAGTTACAATAGATATACAGCTGTATTCTCTTAATTTAATGAATAGAAAGATTTGTTCTATTAGTGTTTGTGGACAGGATATCATGTCTGCATGTTGTACAATGAATAACCACTAAGACAACATTATGCAATGTATTCAGTATTGAAGCTGTCCTACTGATCGGTTTTGAAACTGTCTCACTGCTATTTGTTTCTCAATAAAATTTAAAGACCTAACCCAGAAATGGGCATTTGAGATGAATACATACTTCTTAGATAATGAAATTAAAGAAGTGAAAAAATATATGAAAAAAATGCTCCACATCACTATCCATCCATAAAATGTAAATTAAAACAACACTGAGATACCATCTCACCCCACAGCATGGCTATCATAAAGAAATCAATGAACAACAAATGTTGGAGAGGCTGTAGGGAAAAAGAACACTTCTCCCAGGGTGGTGGCAATGTAGACTGGTGTGACCATTATGGAAATCAGTGTGGAGACTCCTTTAAAAACTAGTACTGGAAGTCCCATTCAAGCCAGCTATCTCTCTACTGGGAATTTTCCTGGAGGAACTGAAAAATTCATATCATAGTGATATATGTGTACCTATGTTTATAGCACCACACTTTGTGATAGCCAAATCTTGGAAATAACCAAGATACCTGTCCCCTGAAGAATGGATGAAAAATATGTGGTATTTTTATACAATGGAGTATTAATCAGCTATAAAGAATGATAAACTAGAAGCCTTTATATTTAAGTGGATACCACTGGAAGATATACTCATAAGTGTAGTAAACCAGACCTACATGTGTAAATATCATGTAGTCTCCCTAGTATAAGAACACAAAAGAAGAAATACAAATAGAAAGGTATAACAGAATTAAAAGGAATGTGAGAAATTGAGGATTGGCCAATAAGGAGAGGGAAAGGAGAAAAGCTGGGAAAAATGAGAGGGCCAAAGACATACATTTATATGCACAAGATGGGTAAGGCAGTGATCCTAAGAAACATCAGCAGGTTTTCCAAATTAGCAGTTAATTGGTGAGATTCGCACACTGACTAACTATATATGCTGATACCTGTGAACTAAGCAACTGCACTGAAGAGAGCAATATGTAATAGAAGAGTTACGCTTGGAATGCCTGTCATTCTGGTCTTCTAAATATGTACTGCTTGTCATGACATACCAATTATTGCCATCCTCTCTCTCAAGTAAGTGCTTATTTTTAAAAAAAGATAATAAATGAAAAAAAGAGATAAGAAAAAATGTCACAGGACTATCCTGCTACAATGCTCTCTATGGTTAGATTTCTAAATTTCTGTGTAAAAATATGTAAATGTTTAATCATATTTTTAAAATGTTTTAGTTTTTAATTTTTTTCTCCATATTCTGTAGATATTTAAAGTTTAACATATCAATACTAGATGAAAAATACCTGTTTCATGTTATGCCTAAGATATTTTTTAGACAGATAGTGAAGTTAAACCCAACTGCATATGTTGCAGGGTAATAATAACCTTCTTTTCTTTAGGGTTAACAGCCTAAGTTTGCAGACTAAAAATTAGAGAAAGAGAAGGGTTGAAAGCACATCCAACATTTGGACCCTAGCCATTCAAGGTCAGTGAAGTCTCAGGACATAGGGGAACCTGTACTGTAACATCATGCAACTCAGTTGTGCCCCCAATTTTTTTGATCAAGGAGATTATGGGGTCACAGAGGAAAGATATTGATGATGTAGAGTGTGCCTAAGGAAAGTCACATAGAGAGAAAACATTCTCCCAGGCTTTCACAGAGAGCAAATTGGTCAAGCAATGGTCATGATTCATCCACATGGCTGACACTGACAAAGGATCTGCAAACTGAGGTACAGGGTTACAGGATAAATCCTGAGGGGATTTGACTGATCTTATGAGATACAAAAGATACATTTCTTGTTATATAGGTCTTGCTTTATGTTGGTCTTAACCATCCAGCAGAAAAGTATAAAAATGAGGTATAAAAATTAAAGCCATATTAATATGTGGAGCTATTAAAGGCTCAAGTCAACAACTTCTGACATTGCCAGTTCTGTGGATAACCAACTACTATTATGGACTACTGGATTATATTGGACTATTTTCTGAATTCATCCACCTACAATATTTAAATGGCAGTGGAATACCATCTCTAACAAAACTAAATGAAAAAGGGGGATGCAAATGTAGGACCGACCATTTTGTATCTGTATATACAAAATAATTAGGATAGATATACAGTTACTTTCTCTTAATTCAATGAGAAGAAAGATTTATACTAATAGTATTTGAACAGGATATCATGTTTGCATCTTGTACTATGAATAACCACTAAGAAGATAACAATATGCAATGTATTAATTATTGAAACTGTCCAATTTATTGGTTTTGAGACTGTCTCATTGCTGTTTCTCAATGAAATTAATAAAAAAATTATTTTAAAATAACCCAACTGATATCTTCTCAGCTTTATATTTATAATCCACAGCTTTATTAGTACTTCCTTTGTGGAGAAAAATCAACATTTTAAATCATCCTATTGGGTTCCTTGCTCTTTATTTTCAACTTAAATCTGGTGGAACGCTCCCAGAGATAATCATGCCACTGCTTCAACAATCAACTGCCATAAAAGTTCTTTTGCCAGATTAATTAGGTCACTGCACTTAATTTCAGTCTCAGGCAAAGAATTCTCTGGGCACGAGCAAAATGCAGACACAATTTCTGCCAGGTTATAAAACACATCATCTGGAATCCAACACCACACGCAGCTGGTTTTCCCAGCAGACGCCTCCCAGCCTGGTCTTTACATGCAGGCTTTCTGTCAGCATTCTGGTCTTCTGCGCTCTGGCCAGAATCTCCCATACAGAGCAATCCAAGGTGTTCTAGTACTTCTCTTTCAGCTGTCATCTCTGAGCCTTTCCTCTCTTCCCATAAGTCATTCCATGTAGAGAGCTCAGTAGAATAAGCACTTCCCTGGCAAGTGAAAGGACCAGAGTTCAATCCCTGGTTCAGAAAAAAAAAAAAAAAAAAAAAAGTCATTCCAAAGGCTCTTAATCCACATTGTCAGGTAAAGTCACAGCAGTGACCCATCTTTTCTGCATCAAATTCTGTCTCTGACTGCTACTAGTTACTGCTAGTTACTTTTCTCTCACTGCTGGAAACAACAACAACAACAAAAACATCTGACACCAAAAATTAAGGATGCAGAGGTTTATTTATCTCATGGTTAGTGGAGGTTTTTGTCCATACTCAGCTGACTCCAAGCAGAGTGGCAGGTGGCAGAGAGCAGCCATTCATGACAGCATGAAATAGCAAAGTGCAAAGTGTGTAGAAGGAGCTAGGGCAACCAGCAAGCCTCTCTCCATTGTATCTAAGCTATTTGCCCCAGGCCAAGTGCAGCACTCACACCCATAATCCCAGCATTAGATCATGATTTAACCACAACCTCTAGAAACCCACCCCAGTGACTGCATGAGGCTTTGGTGGCACAACTAGACACAAATTATAACACAGATAATATGTTCTAAGCAGTGTAGCTATTCTATTTGGCCTTCTTTTTCAGTCTGATGAGCCACTGTTTAAGTATCTGATAGCAACATGTGGTAGGGAAGACACATCCAGATCACAGAGCTGTAGAAATCTCTCTCCAATCCTGCCCAGCACTTTCCTTCCCTAACTAGAGCCAACAATGGTTCAGATTTCCAGCTTTGTAGATTAATTTACTTACTCTTGAATTCTAGTGTTTGCCTTTTGTCTTTTATTATCCAAACACTAAGAAATAAAACAGGGCCAACCAAGTAGCTCAGCAAATTAAAGCACCTGCAAGCAGGCGCTGCGGTCGGGGGTCCAATTGCCAGGCCCGTTGTGCCAGCCTGGCCCCGGGGATCACTATGAGTCTGATCTAGTACTGAGACCCTGAACATCCTGTAGACCAGTCCTTAAAAATACAAACAAACACCAAAATAAAACAATCCAATAAGAGATAACTTTGAGGGAGTCATAATTTATTAACCTTGACAAAAACATAGCCTGACATGACATACATTCTTGTAATCCCAGATATTCAGGAGGCCGAGACAGGAAGATCAAAAAGTCAAGGCTAACTTGAGCAATTTAGCAAGATGCTTTCTCAAAATAAATAAAGGCCGAGGTATGGCTGAGTGGCAGAGCATGGGCCTAGTATACTGAAGGCCCTTGAGTTAAAAAAAAAAAAAAGCATAACAGTGAGAATTGCATGTTAAAAAGTTTGGCATGTCAAGAATTCTTCGCACATTTTATTTTATTTATTTATTTATTTAGTTTTAATTTTTT
>NW_004524585.1:540551-545336 GCF_000260255.1 Octodon degus | reverse complement strand
CACACACACACACACACACACACACACACACACACATAAATAAATCAAATTAAAAAAAAACATGATATCCTTTCAAATACTATTAGTACAAATCTTTCTTCTCATCGAATTAAGAGAAAGTAGGTGTATATCTATCCTAACTATTTTGTATATAAAAATGCAAAATGGTCCTTAATTTGGATCCCCCTTTTTTGTTTAGTTTTGTTAGAGATGGTATTCCATTGCCATTTCATTATTGTAGATACGTGAATTCGGCAAAGTAATCCAATATAATCCAGTAGTCCATAATAGTAGTGGGTTACCCAAAGAACTGGCAATGTCAGAAGTTGCTGACTTGAGCCTTTCCAGCTCAACATATTAATATGGCTTTACTTTTTAATACCTCGTTTTTATACTTTTCTGTTGGATTGTTAAGACTAAGATAAAGCGAGACCTCTAACAAGAAATGTAACTGTTGTATCTGATATTGTCAGTCGAGTCTGCTCAGGATTTATCCTGTAACTCTTTACTGCAGACTGACACTGACAATGGATGTCCTTGCACATTTTTGATCCTCATCCTTGGTCACATGTGTATGTTGAATTTTTTGCTTGTTTGTTTTTACTCCGTTTATTTCTTTTTTCTTTGTTTTTGACACATGGTCTTGCGATGTAGTTCAATTCAGCTTTGTGGTGCAGGCTGGCCTCAAACTCAGAGTGAGCCTCCTGCTTCAGCCTCCAGAGTCCTGGGATAACAGTTGTGTCCCCTATACCTGGAAGCTTTCGCATTTTGGTGAAGTACAGTTCTTCCACTTTTTTTCTTTTTTGATGTCAATTATATCATCTGTTTCAGTGTTTTTATTTTGCTTTTTACATAGGATGTGAAGCTTGGTCAATTTTTTTTTTTTTTTTTGCTTAAGGTTCTTTTTTTTTTTTCTGTATTTAGGACAGAGTCTACAGGGTCTCGTTACATAGATCAGACTCATACTGATTCTCCTACTTTCAGTCTCCCAACTACTGGGATTACAGGTGCTTGCCACCATACTCAGTTAAAAATTTCAATTCTGGCATCTCATATTAAAACGCTACTTTCTTTCTTTCTTTCTTTCTTTCTTTCTTTCTTTCTTTCTTTCTTTCTTTCTTTCTTTCTTTCTTTCCTTCCTTCCTTCCTTCCTTCCTTCCTTCCTTCCTTCCTTCTTCTGCTTCTGCTTCTGCTTCTTCTTCTTCTTCTTCTTCTTCTTCTTCTTCTTCTTCTTCTTCTTCTTCTTCTTCTTCTTCCTTCCTTCCTTCCTTCCTTTCTTCCTTCCTTTCTTTCTTTCTTTCTTTCTTTCTTTCTTTCTTTCTTTCTTTCTTTCTTTCTTTCTTTCTTTCCTTTTTTTTGTACCAGGGATCAAACTCAGGACCTTGTACTTGCTTGGCAGGTGCTTAGACCACAGAGCTATCCCCCCAGTCCCACTGAAGAGTTTTTAATTTTGTTTTTATTTAGCTTTTTGAGACAGGATGGCCTGGAACTCACTATATAGTCCAGGATGGCCTCAAACTCATGATCATCCTCCTGCCTCAGCCTCCCAAGTGCTGGGGTTACAGGTGCACTATCACACCTAACTATTTTTTTAGTTTTTGATGCTGGAGACTGAACCAAGATCTTGTGTGTTCTGAGCACACTATCTCTGAGATATAGTCCCAGCCCAATTTTTCATACTTTTAATGTGTCCCTGAGCCCATAAGTGACATATTATATAACATAGTCTGTAAAGTTCACTTAAATGCACCATGCAGTGTAAGTGCTTTTATGGTTTTTTTGTATCCTTAAGCAATATTTTGTTTTTGATAGACAGGTTCTCATTATGTAATTCAGGCTGGCCTTGAGTTTACTACATAGCTCAGGCTGGCTTCGAATTCACATGGATCCTCTTGATTCAGCCTTCTGAGTACTGGAATTTCAGGCATATGTCACCACTCCTGGCTTAATATTATGCTTTTATTATTTCAGCCAAAAATAGCATCTTAGTTCCCATTTGTTCTACCCTAGTATTTGTGTTTTGAGCTCTGTTCACATTGGCACCTGTAGACCTCAGTTATGAACTGTAACTGTTATGTACCAGGCCATTACATGAATTTGTCTCTAGTAGGAATGACTGTGTCCATGGCTTGACTTTTCTGGCTTTTCTACACCTTGCTCAGGAGAATCTGCTGTAGTGACCAGAGCAGCTACAAACCCTTGCATTTTCTACCATGCTGTAAAGAATTAATATTGTGGAACTTTGCTGTATTTACTGGGAGGCCCTGGTAGAGGCCCTAGTGGGGCCCCCCAGCTAATTGAACATGGTTTTAATTTATACTTCCTGGGTTACCAGTGCATTGAGCATCTTTTGAAATGCTTATTGTCCATGTCTCCATGACTTATACTCATAGTTTTTGCCTGTTTCTTATGTTCAAGTAGTTACATTTATTGATTTGTGGGGTTGCTGAAATCAAGCAGGCTAAATATTGATTCTTTGTTTTGTTTGCATAAAATCAATGTGAAAAACCCAGGCAGCCAGTGGACTTAGAGAATTGCTTATATGGAGACCTTCCTGAACCTCATCAAGGCCCAGCAAGTTTTTATTTTGTAATCTTGTGAAAAGTTATTGGAAATGTAGTGAGCTAATTCCTATCTATCACTTCCAGTGCAACCCATGGTGAGAATAAACACCATAAGGAATATTTGTAGTTACAGGAAGCCAAGGAATTCTGAGTTTAGTCACAATAATGGCTAACTGGAACAATGGCCTCAACTAGGGCCAAACCCAGAATTTATTAATTTGTGAAGAAGTGAGTGGTTTGAGCATTAGTGACTGTGAGAATGGGGTAAGTAAGTAAGTGCTGTGAGGGGAGGATCTGCAGAAGGAGTCACCTGCATTACACAACTGAGATAGCACCTGATGTTTTGGGGATAGTGCTTCAGCTCTGATGTGCAATCTTTTAGGCCAGGAGGGCTCTTGAGGCTCAATCCCATTGACAGCGTCGAGCACTGGCTCTTCGTCCTGCCTCATCCCCAGTCACACAAGGAAACAAGGAGACTGCTGGAGAAACACTTCAAAGACTGCCATCAACTCCTCGGCTGGACCAATATGCATTGCTTAAACCCAACTGAAAGGACAAGGAAAAGGCCTAACCAAATATGGAAATTGGGTCAGGCTCAGCCAAAATGGAAACAATTGCTTCTCCTTCAAGGAGAGCTGCCCAGGTGTCCTCCACTTGATAATGCCTTGCTTTTCGCCTGATCTGGGCACCAGCGCTGCCTCAGACAGTGAGGGGAGGGAATAGAGGTAGGTGTTAGCACTGCTCCAGGACCAAGCAGAATGTTGTTTTCAGTTTCATTTTAAACACATTGCTTGACCAATTTGTTCTCTGTGAAAGCCTGGGAGAATGTTTTCTCTCCATGTGACTGTCCTTAGGCACACTCCACATTGCTATTTATTTCTCAATAAAATTATTTAAAAAAAAACAAAAAATAAACACATAGCTGGAAGCCAGCAGCGCTATCTTCAAGGGAAAGGCAGTTGGCCCCACTAACCAGGTTCACCCCCGCAACACACACACAGACTGCCCATCCTGCATCATTAGGCCTCCAGTAGTGCAGGGGTCACCTGCTCTGGCCCAAGGCCAAGGAGGTTTCATGCAGCAGGCAGTGCACACAGTAGGCAAAACAGCCAGCTGCCCCCTTGAATCTGTTTGCTCAGCCCACTCCCTCCATGGCTTCTTCAGGACCTGATTTTGCCAACAACCCCTGCCGCTGCTGATCTGTGCCAGCTTTTTCATCCACAGCAAGTGTGGGTGCCAGACCTGGGACATCACAGCAAGCCTCAGCTGTGCCCCCCCAGACTTCTCCAAAGCATCCAGATTGTGATTTCTGTGCATGTCCTGTGAGCCCGGCCACCAGGAGCACAGGGTTCTGTGGGTTGGCCTAATTGGATGGCTGCATGGGTAGCATGCCTAGCTGATATGGTTGGTGCAGGGAGGTGAGCTGGGAACAGAAGGGTACACTGAAAGGCACAGAGGATGAACAGGTGCTGCAGGTAGAGGGTGGCAAGAGTTTGGGTGTTTGGGGGTGGGGCTCCAGGCACATGGCTAGGGCTGAGAAAGAGCAGCATGCTCAGAAAATAGGCCAGACTTCACCCTCTTCCTTTCTCACCCATCAAGAGAAGTGGTCTGAAGGTTCTCTGAGTCACAAAGGAGACATCTGGAGTTTCTTTCTCATCTTCAAGACTTGCCTCATATGCCTATCAGGGCTGTGGAAGTCTTGTGTTTGGATCCCGGCCTGGCTTGGAGGGCTGCACAGCACTTACATGAGTCCCATTCACTGATGCATGAAATGGGGGTGTATTTTAGTCAGGGAGAGACTGCTTTTGGGGTACTCCAAAGAGAGCTGGCCTGAAGTCACACCAAAGAAGTTTCTCTTTCTCTTCTCTTCTCTTCTCTTCTCTTCTCTTCTCTTCTCTTCTCTGTCTCTGTCTCTGTCTCTGTCTTTTTCTGTCTGTCTGTCTGTCTCTCTGTTTTGTTTTTTGGAAGTTCAGATTGGCCTTGGACTCAAAGCAATCCATCTGCCTCAGCCTCCCAAGTGCTAGAATTACAGGTATGAGCACGCACATCCAGCTGTTGTGCTCACTTGTAATAGCACAGTGTTTCATTGCATAAAGGTTCTATACTTTATTATTTAATCTCTTATTCACCAGAATACAGCTTTTTCTTTTGCCAAGAAGAAGAAGAAAGAGGAGGAGGAGGAAGAGGAGGAGGAGGAGGAGGAGGAAGAGGAGGAGGAGGA
>NW_004524585.1:536300-540451 GCF_000260255.1 Octodon degus | reverse complement strand
AGGAAGAGGAGGAGAATTATTTCGGGCCTGTCAATCTAGAAAAACATATACATAAACTGATATTTTTCACTTTTAATCTTTCAACAAACATCTGCATTTTTAAAGTAAACTGTTTTTCAAAGAAACTCATAGATTGCTTTTATGGAATTACATATAGAAATATATATTATTTATAAATGTAGTAAAGAATGTATTTTTGTAAAAACGGCAAGACACACCATTTAAAATATATCAATGAATATGCTACTATATGCTACTATTAAAAACTCATTTATATGTGTGTATATATCACATGAGAAAAATAAGCTATCCTCAATGAGAAGACAGTTTTAATCTTTATAGAATAGTACAATAATGTCACTAGTACAAAAGATCAAAGCCACTTGTTTCTCAGCAGGAAAATGGACAAACTGTGGCTCATACAGTACTGTTGCTAAAATAAAATTTAGGAAGCTGGGAGAAAACATGTAAATCTCAAAATAACTTTAGCTTAAAAAGTTACAAGATTATGTATGTATAGAGTATTACTTCTGTAATTTAAAGCACAGAACATCAGCATATATTATACAAGACTGAGTGGGAATCCTGCATAATAAAGCAGTAATTTCAAAAGAGAAGAAAGGAATGCAGGCAGGATCCTTTAAAAAACAATCTTTTTCTTAAACTATCATCTAAGAAAAATTTGAGCAGATTTTAACTTTCTTAATAAGAATATCTCTGTATTTTTATATCTCTCCCATCCCTCAGCTTTGAAACATTTTCAAACTTGCAAAAGTACAATTCGAAGAATTTATTTCCTAGACCATTTTTAAAATAATGCTAGATGAATCAAACTGTTTTGGTATTTCCTCCAACACGTTCTTTCTTCAACATGATCATGAAATAAGCAAGTTAACACCAGTGAGCTACTATCCAACAGTATCTGGCCTCCAGTGAACTTTTGACAATTCAGTAGTTTTATATTTAGGAGGTACTATTTGCATTAATTGTTACCATTTTAGTTTTATACAATCCAGACAATTTCTTCTCCCTTTTCTTAATGGTCTTGACACTGTGATGATTATAGCTCACCTGCTTTGCAGTTTGTTTGGGAGTATTTGTGTTTAATATAATTAAAAACAAAATCACATTGCAATCCAGAAATCTTCATAAAACCAGAATAGAAAGAACACTTACTGAATAAATGTTCCACCAAAATGTTATTTGAATCACGAGTAATTCACTGTGTGATAGCAAGGACAGAAAACAAGTCAAGTTCTTATATAGCAAGCATGTGTGATTCAACTCTTTTTCCTATAAGTAATAGCTAGTCTTTCAAAGGACTTTATTAAAGCAGCTCTGTCACATACAGACCATCCCAAAGTTGCTTGCTCTTTGAAGCAGTCATCCGTGTTTGCTAATTAGCTTTCTCAGGAGAGAATTAGCTTCTTATGTATTTATTTATTTATTTATTTATTTATTTATTGTATTTTTAGTAATGGTCTACAGGGTCTCACTACTTAGATCAGGCTCATAGTGATCCACCTGTGTTCAGCCTCCCAAAGAGCTGGGATTACAGGTGCAAGTCACCACGACAGTCTCTATACCCACCCAGTCTTAATTGCCACCTTGGAGAGCCTGAGGGGGTAGCATGTCGGGGATGGAAACCCAGCCACTGCATCTGCCTAAGCAAGCGCTTTAATCCGCTGAGCTATTTGGCTGGCCCTTAGCTTCTGACAGAGGAAGTTCTCACTGTTGGTCCTGAGATGCCCACCCACTGGGGTTAGGGTGCACCATCTCCCAGACATCAAGAGAAGAGAACCTCTCTTCACTGATGATGACATTTCTAAAGTATGGCTCCCAGGTACTTGAGAAAACTATTTCTTGGTTTAAATGCTGGTAAAAGAATTATTCAATTTTAAAATATTTACATATGTTTCAAAATGATAGAAAGAGAGCTTACAAGTTTTATGAAGCAAATTTACAGTCGGGGAAAAGAGTGGTAGGAATTGTCTCTTATTTTCAGTGGACCCTTTACTTTTTATTTTAATTACCCTGACAAATGTCTCTCAAACTTGGATATGGTTAATTTTTCTTATTATTAGACTAAAATTCTTCACCTTAGTTGAGAATAACATGAGTTATTTTTGGTTTTTCATTTCAACCCATAAGGTGGTACCTGATTTCATTGTATGCTATTTCTGTGAATTTTATGATCATCAATTAATCAAGGTGGTGTATGCTTGACTTCTCTTTTTCAAAGTTACTTCCTACTCTCTTTAAATTAAGAATACTTTTATGGAAAGGCCTGTTAAAAGGACTATATTTCTTGTCATACACTCATTGTATTCATGTATTTATTCAAATCAGTAGAAACTTGTAGGCTTCTGCTTTAATTTAATGGGATATAATCATCTTTAATTCATTCTAGTTTGAATATTAGAAGCCTTTTAAAATAGATTTTTTTCTTTCTATTAGATCCTTATACTGTTGGAGGGCTTCTTTCCTTCCTAGGAAAAAATGGTATTTCAAGATTATGTACTTTTTCTACCCTCACATTGGAATCATTAAGTTTTCTAAGGAGGCCTACTTCATAGAGGAGAATTTATTTACAGAAAACCAATATCTGGAGGTCAATCTGTTCAATGTTATTCATTTTTTCCTGTTTCCTGGTTTTTTTTTCAGTAGATACACCTAGATGTCATGTTTCTAATTATGACTAGGGCTTTCTCTCTCAATCTGTCTCATTTCCTGAAATCAACTCTGTAACCAAACTCTTCAGAAACTCTCAAATTAGATAATTTACTAAGAAGAATCAAAGAACTTAACATCTGTTTACGTTCCCAAGTATGGTTTATTAAGGGGAAATAACTGAAAGAGAGTCAAAAACATAAACATCAGGAAAGGAAAAACAGATCCAGTCCTAGCCCAGGCCCAGCAATGAAGAGACTGGATTCCAAAGACCCCGTAAGAAGGCTTCTGGGCTCATGGACTGATGGCTGGTTATGGAGTCTTGAAGGGCAGCAGGAGGCAGAAGAGACAGGAGACAGGAGGAACCTTCCTCAGAGGACTGGCGTGGCTTCTGGGTCATGAGCACCTTGAAGCACTTCTTGATTCACTGAAGGATTCCGTGTCGTGAGTATTTGTACCTGGGGGGAACTAAGCAGGATGGGCTGAGCATATCTGCTGTCCCACTGGGTCACATTTCTCCAGCATGTGCATCCAGTCTCTGCTTGTTCAAGTAATACTGGAGAAACATGGCCACACTACTCTATCACTCCTCTACCTCAGCCACTGCTCTGGCACAATGGTTTGCCAAGTTTTAATATTATAAAATTTATCGAGTATTATGACAACTTGATTTTACTTTTATTTTTTTAATTTTTTTCCATGAGAACCCTCATTCAATAATATAACCACAAATCTAGTCAATCAGAAATTCCAATAATTGTTAAGTGAATAAATATATTGAACTGTAAAACAAAAATGAATGGAAAAACATAAATAATGTAATATAAATTTATCGAGACATCATGAGACAAATGCAAGACACCTTGGCCCTCTACAAGTATAAGAAGTTCACAAAGTGGTTGTCATTTACTTCCACACATTTAGTAGTACACCAAACAGCTGAATACATAATACTTTCCATAGCTAGATAACTATTTTGAAGATAGTACATTCATTCTATCACTTCCAGTACAAATCCAATAGTAAGATTTGTTCTGGTTTGCACTATTTCTGTGATCTTAGCTATTTTCTGATGGCAAATAATTCAATTTTTATCCTTTACATGTTAATTATATTATGAGATTTTCTATATTTTACAAATTTACCTGACTGCCACTATCCCCATCTCCAGTTCTCTGTTTTATAGAGTTCTTTATCAATTCAGGCTGCTGATAATCCTATCTGAACATTTTTATACCTATATGAAGTTCAAACTTAGGTATTAGACTATTCTATTCCATGGGTCTTCCCACTCAATTCAGACTTTTGAGCCACTAATCCAACTGAGGTTCTCAGTCTGCAAAAGGAGGACAGTAAAATTTAGTAAGAATTGCAAGAATTATTGCATTTTAAAAATATTAAGATCCAGCTACATTAACACATTCTCTCTCTCTCTCTCTCTCTCTCTCTCTCTCTCTCTCTCTCTCTCTCTCTCTCTCCCT
>NW_004524585.1:524562-536200 GCF_000260255.1 Octodon degus | reverse complement strand
TCTCTCTCTCTCTCTCTCTCTCTCTCTCTCTCTCTCTCTCCCTTTCTCTCTCTCTCTCTCAGAGTTTCCCAACATCATCTCTGTACCTAGAGTCTTCAGATACTCTCAGATTAGATAATTTACTAAGAAGACTAAAAGATTTTAACATCTATTTATATTCATGAATATGATATACTAAAGAGAAATGTTGTCTGCTAGGGAAGATCATTGAAGCATTTAAGATACAGCAGACAGGTTTTCCTGGAGGCTGATCATAGAGGTGACCTCAGTCTGTCACATACCAAACTTCCATACTCCGAGAAGGAGCACATGTGTTCTGAACAGACACAGCTATGTACAGCACTTTAGGTGCAGTAGGCCACTCATCACTTCTGAGAATGTGGAAAACACTCCTACATTCAAGCTTCAAGTTTGAAATGATGCTCAGCGTTGCCACATGAATGCTGCTATCTAGGCCTGACAGCTGTGTCAAGTATTATTTACAAGATGAATTTTTATTTTTATTTAGCTATAACTTGTAAGTGAATACATAAATCTTAATTGTTTGCCTCATATATTTCAAAAACCTTTCACTCATGTCACCACTATTAATTCAATATTTGGTGCATTTCTAGCATTCCTAACTGTAGTGATATTGACGTTTCTATCCTTCTAGTGAGTTGTAACTAATTGCTATCTTTATACCAATGGAATTATATATTATATACTATTGTATATGTTATTTTTATTCATTATTCATTATCACGTTATGAGATCCATCCACATATGTATATGTTCATAGTATACTATTCTTACTGAAATATGGTATGTCTTTAGATAACATAGTACAATATATCAACACATTATATCATTCAGTCATTTGAATAAAATGAAAAAATGCTTCAATGTTTTTAAGAAGAAAATTGATACTAATTTTTTGCTGGAGTCTTGGTGCATAAGAAGTTGTGTTATGTTATAGACTCAGAACTGGATTAGAAGGAATATATACATATAGATAGATAGATAGATAGATAGATAGATAGATAGATAGATATCATAGTAAATGTCTAATAAATGTCATTTTTCTAAATATTCAAATAGCTTTCTTTTCAATCAGGACATGCATTTGAATATTTAATATAATTTTGAAAATAATCTTAATATTTGGTTTGCATTTGCTATAATTTCTTTATTATTGTATATTTCATACATTCTTTGCAATTAACAAATTACTCTCTTCTTGTTTTCTTTTTTATTCATCTTGTGTCAACCTTTTAATTGTACCTTGTGTGCATGTGTGTGCATATGCATGTGTGTGTATGTTCTTTTAAGAGTGCTCTCTTTGTTCTGGAAGGCAGGTATCATTGTCACCTTGTTTCTGTCCATGTGTACTCCTAGGTTTTGTTCAAGTTAGTCTATTCTGGAGTTTCTTAGTCTTAGAACATGATCTTTACTCCTATGACATTATTCCTATCACTAGGAGTTGGTCTTTTGTCTCAGTTACTTTTCTCTCATTGCTGGGATAGAATACCTGACATCCAAAATTAAGGAAGGAAAGATTGATTTAGTTCACAGTTTGTGGAGGTTTCAGTCTGTAGTTGGCTGGCTTGAAGGCAGAGTGGCACATGGCA
This sequence comes from Octodon degus, assembly GCF_000260255.1. Classification (NCBI taxonomy): domain Eukaryota; kingdom Metazoa; phylum Chordata; class Mammalia; order Rodentia; family Octodontidae; genus Octodon; species Octodon degus. The sequence goes on along the minus strand of NW_004524585.1, from coordinate 534,590 downwards.
GAGGGCAACAGTCCATAGGGGTAGAAAACAGCAAAACAGCAAGAGCAGAAAGGAAGGAGCCTCCACAGCAGCAGTGAGCAAGCGTCATTCCCTTCTTTATACTGCATTCAGGCTTTCTGTACAAGGGTGGGAACAGCACTTGCACTAATAGCCCCAGCATTGGATTATGAGTTAATAACAAACTTTAGAGGCCACCCCATGAGTGCATAAGGCTTTCCGAGAGACAACTAGACACAAACCATAACACCTTTCTTGGATATCAACTTAACTGTGTTGTCGTCTAGTGTCTTTACTCTGGCTCTGTTTTTAAGCTTCAACTTCGTTCAGTACTAAGTGACTTCTGAAATCTCTGTTCAGACTTTTGATTTCTCTTTGGCCTGTTTTCCCATGTATCTACCAAATAATCCTTTTTTTGTTATCAGTGACTGTTTCTTCAAACAGGTGAGGTTTTTGCTTTCTGAATCCCTGGGAAGCAGTTTTAAAAATGCCTTTGGCAGTCATTCTTAACTGAGATGGGACCTGCTTCTTGAACTCTCCTGTTCTCAAGGATCACAGCTGTAGGTTGATCTTTTCCTGTCCTAGTAACCTTTGTTTTATATAACTTGTCAATTTTCTAAAGTTGTTATTTGTGGTGGGACGTGGGTGAGCCCTCTATCAGCTAGTCTATCTTGGATGAAACTGGAAAAAGGGAATGAATGCTTATTCTGATAATTGATTATTATATTTTTATGCTATGCTCAGGAGATTTGTATATGTTAACAGGCTTGTTTTGTGCTTTTGGTTAGAATGAGCACTTAGCTGCTAGAAATAGTACCTAAGAAGAGTAGCAAGAGTAATCTTCAGCATCGATAGATGCATGCTCACTGGGGGTTGTATTAGTTGTCTTTTCAGTTCCTGGATAAACTATCTGACACCCACAACTTAAAGGAGGAGAGATTAACTTTACTCAGTATTTCAGTTTTTATTCCATGGTTAGCTGGTTTCATGACAGGAACGTGGGGCAGAAGGGATTGGTGGAGCATAACTGCTAGCTTTCTGGAGGCCACTAACCACAGCAGGGGAGAAGCACCAGAGTAAAGGGGCAGAGGGCAAACATTGCCCTAAATATCAGGCCTCCACGACCCATAAAGACATACCCAGAAGCATGTTTTATGAATGTTTTAGGCAGCTCCCAAGTCAGTAAACTTGACAGTTAAGTTGAACAGTCATAGGTATCCTAGATTTGATTATAAAGTGAAAAGGGACCACAATTTAAAACTAAAATGTTTGAGGCACGCCGTGTGAGACCCTGTGCCATACCCGCGGGATCCCTCCACTCCTCCAGAGCGCCCCCCAAGCCAGCCAACTGAGTGAGAACTGTTGCATTCTTGGGACCCCCCTGATCCAGCCCAAGCCCAAGCCCGGCTAGTTTGTGGGAAAGCTTCTGCACTCCCCTGCACTCCCTGAAACACTCCAAATGCAGACCAGGCCTGGCATACAGGCCTGGGGTGAAACTCTGCAAGTGAAGTCCCTACAGAGAGACTAGGAGCCAGAAAAACCCAACTAATCCGGAGCAGAACATCTTGCCAGAGGGACAAAACAGGTTCCCAAAGGCTGCAGCAGAAAGGAGCTGAGCACAACAGCCAGACCCAAGCCAGGCACAGCTGGATGAACTGAAACTTAATTAGATCTGCATCCAAATTTCAATAGGTGCAAAGGTTATAACTGCAGCAAAGCTCTACACCAAAGGTCATAGGTCAGTACTACGCAAAACGACAAAGAGAAGGAGTAAAATGCAATCTCAGGCTCTGAACCCAACCAGAACAAGGGCAAAGGACACTAGCAGAGAACAATTTGTGAATCCAAAAGCTGAAATATCTGAATCAATAGCACTTGAAGAAACAACTGCAGAAAGGTACAGAGGAACTCAGATCCGAAATAACATCTGAAATGAAAAAAAAATAAACTTCTGAATTAATAGCTTTGGAAGTAAAGAATCAAATACAGAAACATATAGAGAAAATCGGATCAGAAATAATCTCTGAAGTAAAAGAATTAATGACTGTTTCCCAAAAAGACACTGATAAAAAATAGAGATTAGAAAAACGAGTGATTCCTTGAATGAGCATTTACAGGAAAGAAATAGATCACATGAAGCAGAGTCAAAGAGATATAGCATAAATTAAAATCTCAATCACAAGCTTGCAAAACCATTTGAGTGAAAGTGAAGATAGAGTTTTATATTTTGAAGATGCCATTGCAGCTAGTGAAAAGGTAAGAAAAACTCTCTTAAAAACAACTAGGATGCAGGAAAAAATAATTCATCACCTGAAAGATGATGCAAAAAACAACAATGTGAGAATAATAGGCATCTATGAGAAGAAGGAGTCAATACAAATGATATAAAAAGAGTGTGGGATGAAGTAAGAGCAGAAAACTTCCCAAATATTAGGAAACAATCTGATATTCAGGTAACTGAAGCACACAGAACTCCAAATAACTTCAACCCAAATAAAAACACACCGAGACATATAATAGTCCACATCCCAGAAATCCAGCACAAGAACAATATACTGAAAGCTGCTAGAGAAAAGAAAGAGATCACATTTAAAGGAAAACCCACAAGAAAAACAGCAAACTTCTCTTCACAAAACATGAAGGTAAGAAGAGCATGGAGCAGAGTACTTCAAGTCCTCTATGAAAACAAATTCTAGCCCAAAATACTATACCCTGCAAAACTCTCTTTCAAGTTTAATAGAGAAGTGAAACACTTCCATGAGAAAGAACAACTAAAGAATTTTGTGATGACTAAGGCAAGCCTACACAGACTACTAAAAGATATTCTACAGAGGGAGAAAAATGATCAGAACTCCATGAACAAGAACAGAAGGAAACCCACTAAATATGCCAAATAATTAAATATAGGAGAAAAGGGAGTAACAACAGCAGGTAAATAACATGTCAGTCATAAGGCAATACATCTCAATTGTCACCATCAATGTAAATGGACTCAACTCATCAATTAAAAGAAACAGATTGGAGCAGTGGATTAGGAAACAAAATTCAACAATATGCTGTATACAAGAAACACACTTAATTCATAAGGAAATTCATAGGTTGAAAGTCAAAGGATGGAAAAAAAATACTACATGCCTCAGCATGTCAGAAAAAAGCAGGGGTAACAATCCTGTTCTCAGACAGTCTCAACTTCAAACCAAGAATTATCAAATGAAATAAAGAAGGCTACTATATACCGGTTAGGGGAAAAATTCAAGAAGAGGTAACACTCATAAATATGTATGAACCAAATATGGGGGCACCCAACTATATAAGACAGATTTTAATAAACATGAAAAGTTTAATTTCCATTACCACAGTCATTTAACAGGAGACCTTAACACCTCTTTAATCCCAAAAAAATAGATCAAGCAGACAAAAAATTAGCAAAGAAGTAGTAGAACTGAAATAGAGCTTGGAACAAATGGACTTAGTGGACATATAGAGTGTCCCATCCAACCTCAGCTGAATACATGTTTTCTTTAAGCTGCACATGGGTCATTTTCTAATATGGACCACATACTAGGCCATAGGTCATGCTTAAGTATATGCAAGAAAACAGAAATTATCCCATACATATTATTTGACCATAGTGCAATGAAATTAGAAATAAACAACAAAAGAAACCAGAAAAACCCCATAGATACATGGAAATTACACAACAGTTTACTCAGCAACCAATGAGTCACAGATAAAATTAACCAAAAAATTGAAAATACCTAAAAGTCAATGAAAATTTAAGCACAATCAGAATTTATCGGAATATATGGGATGTGATGAAAGCAGTTCTCAGAGAGAAATTTATACCTTTGAACTCACACATTAGGAAAACATAAAGGGAAAAAAGTAAACATCCTAATGTTGCACCTCCAACAACTAGAAAAAGAAGAGCAAACCAAACCCAAAGCCTAAGAGGGGAAGAAATTATAAAGATTAGAGCAGAAATTAATTCAACTGAGATGAAGAAAACAGTTCATATAATTAAGGAATAGAAAAATTGGTTCTTTGAAAGATTAAATGAAATCAATAAGCCCCTAGCTAACCTCATCAAAAAGAGGAAAGAAAAAAATTCAAATACAAGCAATAAGGGATAAAAAGGGTGTAATCACCACAGACTCAGTGGAAATTCAGAAGATTCTCAATAGCTACTTTTGGAATCTTTACTCTCACACTATTGAAGACACAGAAGAAATGGACAGATTCCTAGAAAGGTACAAATTACCAAAACTGAATCAAGAAAATATAGCAAATCTTAATACCCCAATAACAGCCAATGAAATACAAAAGGTAATAAAAAAAAAACCTATGGACAAAGAAAAGTCCAGACCCTGATGGATTCACAGCTGAGTTCTACAAGAAATTTATGGAATATATAATCCCTATACCTCTCAAACTCTTCAATGAAATTGAAAAGAAAGCAATGCTTCTAAAATCATTTCTGGAGGCAAGTGTTATATTAATGTCTAAACCAGGGAAAGATGCAACTAAAAGAGAACTACAGGCCAATCTCCCTCATGACCATAGATGCAAAAATCCTCAATAGCATCCTTGCAAATAGAATACAGCAAATCATCAGGAAGGTCATACAACACAACCAGGTAAGATTCATCACAGGGATACAAGGATAGTTCAATATATACAAATTGATAAATCTAAAACACTGTATCAATAGAGCCAAATCTAAAAACCACATGGTTATCTCAACTGATGCACAAAAGGCTTTTGAAAAAGTCCAACACTCATTCATGTTCAAAGTCCTACTGAACATTGGAATAGAGGGCCTCTACTTCAATCTGATAAAAGCCATTTATGACAACGCAAAAGTTAACATAATTCTAAATGGGGAAAAACTGAAATTTTTTACTCTCACATCTGGTACAAGACAGGGATGTCCTCTTTCACCACTCCTATTCAATATAGTTCTAGAATCATTAGCTACAGCCATTAGACAGGAGAGAAAAATACAAAGAATAAGAATAGGTAAAGAAGCTAAATTATCATTATTTGCAGATGACATGATACTTTACTGGGAAGACCCAAAAAACTCCACCAAGAAGCTACTAGAATTAATACTCAAATTCACAGCATAGCAGGATATAAAGTCAATACCCAAAAGTCAGTATAATTCCTCTACACATATAATAAGTACACGAGAGGGAAATTAGCGAAACAGTATCTTTTATAATAGCATGGCAGAACGTGAAATACCTTGGAATTAATCTAACTATGGAAGTCAAAGATCCTTTCAAGGAAAATTAGAGTACTCTGAAAAAAGAGACTGTGGAGGATTTGATAAAATGGAAATATATTCCCTGCTCCTGGATAGGAAGAACCAATATTGTGAAGATGGCCATACTCCCAAAATTGCTGTGCAGTTTTAATACAATTCCTATCAAACTACCACCAACATAACTCACAGACCTAGAGAAATTACTCATAAAATTTATTTGGAACCAGAAAAGACCTAGAAAAACAAAGACAATCTTGGGCAACAAAGACAGGGAAAGAGGCATTACAATTCCCGACTTGAAATTATACTACAAACTAATGTGATACAATCAGCATGGTACCTGCAACAAAATAGACCTGAGGATCAGTAGAATAGATTAGAAGATGCAGCAGCCTCTACAAACACTGTCAGTCACCTTATCTTTGACAAAGGGACCACACATGTTTACTGAAAGAAAGATAGCCTCTTTAACAAATGGTACTGGAAAAACTGGCTCTCTACATTACAAACTCTAAAACTTGACCCTGGTCTATCACCATGCACTAAGCTAAAGTCAAAATGGGTTAAAGATCTAAACATTAAAATGGAAACACTAAATCTCCTGGAAGAGAAAGTAGGAAGAACTCTTTACAACATAGGTATAGGCAAAGAGTTCATGAACAAAAATCAAATATCACTGGTAATACTGGAAAAAATTAACAACTGGGACCGCCTCTTATAGAGAAGTTTTAGCATGTCAAAAAAAATTACCAATAAAGTGAAAAGACAATGCACAACTTTGGAAAAAATTATGACTAATAAGCACTCAGACAAAGGTCTTCTCTCTAGAATTTATAAAGAGCTAAAATACATTAGGGCTCGAAAATTTAAAGACCCAATCCAGAAATTGGGAGCTGAGAACACATGCTTCTCACAGGATGAAATTATGAAGCAAATAAATATATATAAAAAAATGCTCCACATCACTAACCATCCATGAAATGCAAATTAAATCAACACTGAGATACTGTCTCACCCCAAAAAGAATGGCTATCATAAAGAAATCAACCAGCAACAAATGTTGGAGAGGCTGTGGGGAAAAAGGAACCCTTCTCCACTGTTGGTAGGAATTCAGACTGATGCAACCATTAAGGAAATCAGTGTGGAGACTCCTGAAATTACTAGATTGGAAATCCCATTCAAACCAGCTATCCCCCTACTGAGAATTTTCCCAGAGGAACTGAAAATGTCATATCATAGTGACATGTGCTTACCTATGTTTATAGCAGCACAATTTGTGATAGCCAAATCTTGCAAATAACTAAGGTGCCCACCATCTGAGGAATAGATGAAAAAGTTGTTGTATTTTTAAACAATGGAGTATTACTCAGCTGTAAAGAATGATAAATTAGATGCCTTTATATTTAAGTGGAGGCCACCTGAAGATATACTTATAAGTGAAATAAACCATATCCACATGTTTAAATATTGTATAGTCTTCCTGGTATAAGAACTCAAATGAAGAAATACAAATAGAAAGGTATAGCACAATTAAAAGGAAAGCAAATCTTGAGGATTAGACAACAAAGAGAGGGCAAGGAGAAAAGTCAAGGAGTATGCACAAGATGGGTGAGGGAATGATCCTGAGAATCTTCAGCATGTTTTGAAACTAGCAGTTAATTGATAGGATTCTCACCCTGACTAACTGTAAACGAGCATACCTGTCAACTAAGCAACTGGACAGAAGATAGTAATGTGTAATACTAAGACCATGGTTGGTATGCCTGTCATTCTGGTCTTCTAAATACATATTGTCTGTCATGACATAATAAATATTGCCATACTGTGTCAAGTAAATGTTTGGTTAAAAAATAGGGGATAATAATTGAAAATAAAATACAAGAAAAAATTTCATAGGACTGTCCTGCTACAAGGCTGCATATGGTTAGATTTCTAAATTTCTTGGTAAACATATGTAACTGTTTATTCCTATTTATAAAAGCATTTTTTATTTTTTCTTCATATTTGTAGGGGCTTAAAGTTTAACATATCAATACTTGATGGAAAATACCTGTTCCATGTTATACCTAAGATATTTTATATTCAGACAGATAGTGAGGTTAAGCACAACTGCCTATGCTGTAGGGTAATATTAATAAGCTTCTCTTCTGGATGGTTAACAACCTAAGTTTGCAGACCAAAAATTAGAGAAAAAGAAGGGCTGAAAGGACAGTCAACATTTCGTCCCTAGCCTTCAAGGTCAGTGAAGACTCAGGATATAGAAGAACCTGTACTGTAACATCATGTAACTCAGTTGTGTCCCAAATTTTCTGATCAAGGTGATTATGGGGCCACAGAGAAAAGTGATTGATGATGTAGAGTGTGCCTAAGGAGAGACACATGAACAGAAAACATTCTCTCAGGCTTTCACAGAGTGCAAATTGGTCAAGCAATGGCCATGACTCATCCACGTGGCTGACAATTACAAAATGCCTACAAACTGCAGTACATGATTTCAGGATAAATCCTGAGGGGATTTGACTGACCTTATCAGATAAAAATGTTACATTACCTGTTATGTAGGTCTTGTTTTATCTTGGTCTTAACCATCCATCAGAATAGTATAAAAAGTAAAGCCATATTAATATGCTGAGCTGTAAAATGCTCAAGTGAATAACTTGTTTGTTGTTTTTCTTTTTTTGACAGACCCAGGGTTTGAACTCAGGCACTTGCACCTGCCAGGCAAGCGTTTGTTCCACTGAACCATCCTCCCAGCCAAGTCAATAACTTCTGTCATTGCTAGTCTTATAGAAAACCCACTACTATTATTGACTACTGGACTATATTGGAATAGTTCGCTAAATTCAGGCATCCACAATATTTAAAGGACAAGGTAATACCATTCTCTACAAATCGAAACAAAAAAGGGGGACAGAAATGAACAATCATTTTGTATCTGTATGTTCAGAACAGTTAAGAAAGACACACAGCTGCATTCTCTTGGATCACTGAATAGATAGATTTGTTCTAATAGTGTTTGTGGACAGGATATCATGTCTGCATCTTGTACAATGAATAACCACTAAGACAACAATATGCAATGTATTAATTATTGAAATTGTGTTAGGAATTGGTTTTGAAACTGTGTAAATGCTATTTGTTTTTCAATGAAATTGTTAAAAAATAAAACTAAAACTTTTGATATATTGTATGTGATGAAAATATTTATGAACAATACACTTGATTACCAAATGTCACATTAAATTTAATATTATAATATTTAATTTGTAAATAACCAAACATCTCATGTATACCTTAAGTTAATCATTAGAAAGCATTAATGAATAATATTAACAACATTGATCAGTAAAACCTGGTAGGTTATCATTAGTTCTTTTATTAGTATTTGCTATGCAATAATTCATTCATAATATTTACACTGATAGCACTAGAAAAACATTTACATTTTAAAGGATGTTGGCAGAAAATAAGGGGCAATGTTGAATCCCAATCCAACAGAATTAGGATTAAAAATGCAATAAGAAGCTGGAATAATGAACCACAAACTCAAAAAAGCATGATAAATTTTAAAAAATCATTGGTGTCCATTAATGTCATAGTGGTAAAATTTTAAATTATTGAATTGTCTAGCTTAATATAGCACAATATAAGTAAAGGATACTATATAACTACTCCAAAATATATCAGTTTCACTAGCAGAATTAGTCTTCAAAAGGAACTAAATAAATGTCCTAAAGCTGTACTACTTTGTGCTACTCAGACCACATCAGTCTGAATACAATATTAAAAAGAAGACTGAATATGTGTTATTAATTAATATAATTGCACTATGAGAACATCATGTTTATTTATATTTTATTAGTTCATGCTATTTTAAATGCATTTAATTTTTTCTTTCTGTAGTGTTAAGTATCTCTACAAATCATGTTATTATTGAATTTTTTATGTGACTTGCTCAAAAGGTGCAATTCTTCTGTTAATAATTGTGGGCATTAGAATTTGACCATTACCTGCATTATCTAAATTTTATGCTTACATAATTATTTTGAAAATTCTTTCCACAAATCAAGGATTTGTGATTATGAGTCTTATAACCTAGTCAAAGAGATTCCCAGCTCTTGATTGGCAGTGGTAGTTTCACGATACTTATTCTAAAAACCAGTGATCTATGCCGTGCTCCTCCACAGAGTCCTCCATAATTTATTTGTCTTATTTTCCCCTGGAACACCAGTCTCACCCCTAATTTATTTAATATAAATGCGCATTTTTAAAAATTCAAACAATAAATGAAAGGGAAATCAACAAATCCTATTCCTTTCCCTTAGTGTCATAAACAATTAAGTAGACACAGTGTGAAAGAACAGTATCTACTTTGAAATTTGAAAAACTGGTTTAGAGACACTAGTTATCTTTCCTACAACTTACAGCTCCTCTCCTGTAGGTCATTTACTTCTAAGAATAGATCATAGTGTGGAAACCTTTCTGAGTTTGCCAGACGAGAGAGGTCAGAGCAATTGATTTGACCCATTATTTTTGTGAAAGCAAATGCTACCAAAGGGCTTAGATTTCCTTGCTCAATACATTCTTACAATGCAGTCATTAAATAAAAAATCCTTTTTCATTTTTGCCAAATAGAAAAAATAAGAGAATATTTGAATCCTGAAAGTATCCTTCTTCTTTTTTTTTTTAATTATTTATTTATTTTTACATTTATTGTGTGTGTGTGTGTGTGTGTGTGTGTGTGTGTGTGTGTGTGTGTCCA
>NW_004524585.1:516943-518208 GCF_000260255.1 Octodon degus | reverse complement strand
ACAGATTCTTTCCCTTTCACAGTATCTGTTGTACCTTCCTAATACTCTCAGGTTCTCATACTAGCATAATACAATGTTTGCCCATGTGGGTCTGACTTATTTCATTTATCAATATAGTCTCTAGTTGCATCTATTTGTCCACAAAAGCCTCAATTGATTTTTTTTTATAGCTGAGTAATTTTCCATTGTATAAAAATACCACATTTTTTTCCATTCCTCAGTTGATGTCATTTACATTTTTAACAAAAGCTTTGGGTTGTCAGAACCTGGGTTTGTCTCCGGTGGCCCCCTGCTCCTCTGTACATGAAGTTAATCTGTACTCAAGATACTATGGTCCTCTATCCTGCATCAGTGAAGTCTTCCATGAGGACAGAATCCATATGCAAATTGTTGCTTTTACTACTTTCCATTCTCCTCTATCCTTTTTCTTTTTCTTTTTTTTAATGTATTTAGTACAGGTTCTACAGGGTATCGCTATGTAGACCGGACTCATAGTGATTGTCCTGTTTTCAGCCTCCCAAGCACAGGGATTATAGATGGGCGACACCGTGCTTAGTCTCAGTATTAGTCTCAGCCCGGGGAGGCAGGGCTGGCACAGCACATGGAAGATGCGTGTTAGTCCACTGAGATATCTGGCCAAACCCCCATCCTTTTTCTCTATTGAAACTTTTTTCCTAGCATTCACCATTTTCTGTAACTGTGATATCGAAGGACATCCATTGATTATTTTAAGGCATTAATAACTCCAGGTGCTAGAACTGTACCCACCTTCTGTGCATCAGAAAAAAGTGAATCTGTAGCATCATGATTGTATGTATACAATGTACTGCACGTGCGTGGGTGCCTATGTTAGAATATATCCTGTTTCACTTCTTTAGCATTATATGAAATATGGAGTTCATGTCAGACATACAATATGGCAAATTAGCATCCAGTAAAAGATTTAAAATGTTATCAAGTAACTATATATTACATCTGTTATTTATAAAGTACTCTACTAGGCCCTTGTTTAAATATGAAGAAAAGTTAAGAGTTTTAGAGATGTTCTGGACTCTAAACACTGATAGCATTTTGTGGATAACAAAATCATGCAGGACCACCACATAGACACCAATTGTAGGAAGACGGATGTATTTTGAGAGCATAATCCTAAATGCAATAATTCTGACACAGAAGGTTAAATATTATATCATTTCTCTTATATGAGAAGACCAAAATATAGATAATTTTAAGAACAAAAACAAACAGATAATATGAAACATCAA
>NW_004524585.1:499379-516843 GCF_000260255.1 Octodon degus | reverse complement strand
GTGTGTGTGTGTGTGTGTGTGTGTGTGTGTGTGTGTGTCCAGCTCAGCCCACCAGGGGGCAGGGCTGGCTGGCATGTGGTGCTGGGGGATCGAACTGCGGTCCACTGTGCTTTACTAAGTTTGTTCTAAGTAGGTGCTTTAGACCACTGAGCCATCTCTCCAGCCCCATCCTTCTTCTTTGTTGTCTGTCCCATTTACTTTTCTCTTGTTTCTGGGACAAAATACCTGACACACAAAGTTAAGGAAAGAAAAGTTTATTTAGCTCACAGTTTGTTGAGATTTCAGTACACACTTGGCTGGCTCCAAGTCAGAGCCTCATATGGCAGGGGGCAGCAGTCCCTGGTAGCGGGAAACAGCAAAGAACCGAGGGAGGAGCAGCAGCTGCTGTAGTTAGCAAGCCTCGCTGATTTCCTCACCAGTCCAGGGCAGGTGTAGTGCTCACATCCATAATCCGCACATTGGATCATGAGTTGATAACAAACTCTAGAAGCCACCCCAAGGACTACATGAGGCTTTGGGGGAAAACCTAGACACCAACCGTAACATACACAGTGATGCAAATTGAATCCTTCAGAGAATGTGGAAAGTAGCAAAAAATGACTCTCCTAATAGGTCATCAATATTTTTCTCCTAAATAATTAGAAAAAAAAAGGATAGTTTGTTTATATTGAAGTTATAAACATATAGTTTTAGAAAACAATTAAATAATATGCAGGTGGACTGATTATAAAACAATATGTCAGTCCATTTAGTCCATCACATTTTTTTTTCAGAACTGGGGATTAAACTCAGGCCCTTGCACTTGCCAGGGAAGTGCTTATTCCACTGAGTCATCTCCCAAGCCCCTCCAGCACATATTATATCTGCATCAATATCTGCCTCTGTATCTGTATCTGTGTATCATTCATTCAGATATATATCTGAAGAATGAAAATATCTCTCCTGTGAGTCATACATGGTCTGGTTATCCAGAACTGCTCCTCTCTGGCTCTCTTGCCCTTAGTGTTAGGCTCTTCCTTTGCTTTCCAACTCTATTTAATAAAATGCTTAACCAGCATTTTTCAGACCTCACAATATAATGTTTGTATTTCCAGAAGCATCTGTTCCCAATTTTCTCTAAATCTAGTACAATTAAACCCTTACCACTTTCTCTCTCTCTCTCTTTTTTTTAGTTATAAAAGAATACAAAATGCTGATAAAAAAGCATATTGGAACAATGAAAGATTTCCCTGCACAAAGTAATATGAATTCAACAATGTATTATATGATGCTATCTTCAAATCAGTTATTCAAATCATATCACCAGATGTAAAAGTGCAACATTTATTTAAATAAAACAATAACAAAGAAGTTATAAGGAATTCAAAAGAGGAATAATCAGAGTAAAAAGAAAAAGAAATAAGCATTAACTGCTCTTTCCAAAAGACCATCAGAAATCGACAATACTGGAGATTCCTCAAAAAGCTAGGATTGGAGGTTCCATTCAAGCCAGCTATTCCCCTCCTATGTATTTTTCACAAAAAGTGAAATCATCATACTACAATGATATATGGGCACCCATGTTTATAGCAGAGCAATTTGTTATAGCTAAATCTTGGAAACAACCCAAATGCTCATCAACTGAGGAATGGATAAAAAGATATGGTATTTTTACACAATAGAGCATTATTCAGCTATAAAAAAGACAAATTTGAGGCTTTTGAGGGTAAATGGATACAGCTAGAGACTATATTGGTAAGTGGAATAAATCAGATCACATATGCAAACATCATATTGTCTTGCTAGTTAAGAAGCTGACAGAGTAATTAAAAACTGACTGTCTTTTTAAGGTAGAAGCAGCTTTCCATTCATGGTGGTGCTCTGGTTCAGTTTTTGCTCTAGATGCTTAAATGCATCCTATAATAATCCTGTCACTCAGTATTGTTTTAACACTCTTCATATGTTGGTGAATATATGAAAATATATATATATATATATATATATATACTTTTTTTTCAAAACTAACATACACACATGCACATACACATACAAACAACAACAAAATCTCACACGTTTTCCCTCCAGCAGTGTATAGCCTGACTAGCTTCTACTTAGGCTTTATGTTTGTGCAAATTTACTTTTCCACAGTAAAAGCTTTCTAAGGTTGTGTCACTCCTTTTGCAGAGACACAGGGTCCAACTAAATGATGATGAAATAGGAACTGCATTTCTCCTCATAAGTGTAAATCAATAGTTAAAATGAATCTATGTCAATCATAATATATTCTGTAAAAACATCATGGCTTAAGGCCAGCCTGATAGCTCAACAGACTAAAGCGCCTGCTTAGGCAGAGCTCAGCAGCTGGGGTTCCATCCCTGGCATTTCATTCTGGCCCCGCTTGGGGGGCATGCTGAGAGAGTGATTAAGACTGGGTGTGGTGGTATACACCTTTAATCCAAGCGCTTGGGAGGCTGAAAACAGGATCACTACAAGTCTGACCTACGTAGTGAGACCTTGTAGACATTGTAGACACTGTCCTAAATACAGACAAAAAAAAAAAGAACATCATGATTTATGAAAAGTCTCTACAAGTATTGTTTATGATACATAGCAAATTCCCACTGTCTATTTAAAAAACACTGTGTGCCCTTTACCATTAGTCATTTACTATGTAAAACTGCTAGCTAATAATGGCCAGATGAGCTAAATGCTATTGTGTACACCTACAGGTAGTGCATCTCTAGTTCACAAATGTGGAATCTGATGTAAGACAAAGTTTTGTTAAATATCTCCTCTAATCAATACATAGTAGTACCAAGAAATGAGAACAGGGGTTCCTGCTCCAGAGCCTAGACATAACATGATCATCCTCGGTAACCCACTATCTCCTGGAGACAGACTCTAGTTTTGCTTATGTGGGATATAATCATAGAGGAAAATTACAAATATCAGGGATCAACCTACCAACAGTATTTGAATAAATTTGGTATTTCAATTGTCAATAGGGATATAGAGTCTGACAGGAGACTATTTGTACTGGACTTTAACCTTGACCACTGTTATAATTATTTTCATGAAATGCTTATATGGAAAACATGAAACATTTGTATGAAAAACATGGAAATATAAGGTTGTCCCTATTTTTATTTGGTAAACAACATTTATAAATTTAATTTCATGAAAAATATTTATAAGCCATTAAGTTCATTGTAAATTCTAAAGGAAAAAACGTACCCAAGGATGTGTCAATGAACAAATAAAATAATAAAACCATGTGAAGGAAGACTAAAACCCAATCTGAGTGTGAAAATGTACACCATATCTAAACATCAGGATGTTCAAGATGAATACCAAATAGCCTCTCTCAAAATTACAAAGCAAAGCAAAAATGCAAATTACATAAAACTTTAAGAGCTTTAAATTGATTTATTGTCATCTCCCTTTTTGTAATAGTTTCATCAAATGAAACTTTCTTTTTTAATTTTTTAAAGAATAGAAAACCTTTAGGAGACTGGTGAAAAAATCAGGTAAATTGATTTATGAAAGTTTAAAAGTTTAGTGCATGCTTTTTCTCAGGAATATTGCAGTTTTAGCATGATAACCAAACACTTCAGTTCCATACTGAAAGGGCTAATAATACTTGAGTATACAAAAATAATCATCTGCAAATATTTTAAAATATACACTCCCATACACTATCATGAAATAACTTGACATAATTGTATTAAGTCTAACTTAAGGAAATATATTTTAATATGTGTTCAGATGATCTTAATGCACTGTACTTATAGCTAGCTATATCATGGGAAAGAGTAATAAATAAGGTAGACAGTTTTGGTGTTATGAGGGATGGAGAGAGTTTGAAGATGTTTGATAGTTTAAGTTCAAGTTATTGGGCCAGCCAGATAGCTCAGCAGACTAAAGCACCTGCTTAGGCAGGCTCAGTGACTGGGGTTTGATCCCTATCCGCCACGCCAGCCCCAACCCTAGGTCATACTGAGAGAGCAACAGAGACCAGGCATGGTGACACATGCCTATAATTCCAGTGCTTGGGAAGCTGAAAACTGGAGGATCAATACGAGTTCAATTTGTATAGTGAGACCCTGTAGACCCTGTGCTAAATACATGTAAGAAAAACAAATTCAAGTTATCTTCGTTATCAGCGAGATATAGAAATTCTAATATTGCAATTAAAAGGTAAATTTACCTTCATGATTTTATTTAATTAATAGTATGAGAAAGCTAGTCCTCATCAATTGCTTCATTATTAGTGATGTCCTTCTCTAAACTTTGAAATACAAAATAAGTTATCTCATAAAATGAGGATAATTATTAATAAAATTTATAAAATGCAAATAATTATCATTAAATATAACTATGTTGACTTAAATTTCTTCCAAAATTTGGAAAATACCTTGCATTATATTTCAAAGTGCAGTACAAAATTACCCAAAGACAAATGTTTGCATTTGATGTTTTCTAAATAATATTTCATACAGATAAAAAGAATTAAAAATGAAACTTCTAATGCTATTTATAATATAAGTGACACTGTATAATAAGCTGAGGGACTGAATAAAATATTCTTCTGCAGTAGGAGCAATGTCTTCACTCAAGGGAAACTGGAAGTATTTATAGAAATGCTCAAAATACACGCAAATAAGTGTACTTGATACATATTCATTCTGCCATATCGACCTAGAATATTATGTAAAATTTCTAGTCAAATTACTTGTAAAATATGAATATCCATGGGCTTTGGATGGAAATTCAATCTTGAAAGATATCAACAATCAACAAAATCGTTGGTTTTATTAAAGAGGAACAGAGGCTCAGCTATGGGGAAATAAAACATTAGAACGCTAAACATTTAATATTTTATAATTTAAAATGTAACAGTGCTATACACCCTGATAGAATAAATTTTGTTGCCATGCTGTTATGTTGAGCTTTAGGGGACTCAGGTCAACAATTTCTGACATTGCCAGTGAAGCGGAAGACCCAATACTATTATGGACTACTGGACTTTTTAAGAATATTTTTCTGAGTTAACACACTTATAATATTTAAATAACAGAATTAAACAACAAATGGATACAGATGAATGTCCATTTTGTATCTGTGTATTCAAAATGGTTAGGATAGATATATAGTTACATTCTCTAATGAATAGAAGGGTTAGTTCTAATGGTGTTTGTAAATAGGATATCATGTCCACATCTTGTACAGCAATTAACCACTAGGAAGAACTTATGCAATGTGTTAATTATTGAAACTGTTCTACCAATTTGCTTTGAAACTGTCTCATTGCTATTTGTTTCTCAATAAAATTATGGGGAAAAAGAATTAATTTTGTTATTTTAATGTGAAAAGTAATTAAAAAGCAACATTCAAATAATTATATCAGACTTCTAATTTAGTTATTTGCTGGTCCAGAGATAAAACTGAACCATTTCTTTCCTTGAAATTAAAATTTTCAGCATGAAGGGAAATGCCCAAATTAAAATATGTATAAGAACTATTAGTACAATCTCAAACCCATTTAATAAAATATGTAGAAGTGGGCTGTGCTGTTAAAAATAGTTGGAAACAAATAGCTTCCAAATTCACTGAAACCTTAAAATATATTATTTCATGAAAAATAAACATTGAAGACACTTACAGGAACTGTGATCCAACTACTCTATAAGGAAATTAGAAATAAATTCTGTTAAAGAGGAAAACAGATAAATCCTGGGTAATGATAAATCACAATGTCATTCTTATTTATTACTTCATGCTCCCCTCTGTCTTATGTGAGACATGCTCCCCTCTCTTACCAATACAAAAATATATAATACAATGAACTCATGGAAACGGTAGCTAGCTTTTCATCGCTGAAAGTGGTTGAGCCATGTCATAAAACCAGAAAATCTTATTCCATAGTCTTTGCTTTCAATATCTATGACATACTGCTTCAAAGAACAGACTGGACAGTGTCTCCAGGGTTAGCGTCACATGTAATTGGCAACTGATGGCCGAGATAATGATTGTGCATCAGTTTGGTTCTATATTATGAAGAGCTCATAAACTGAGATGCTGTCCACTGTTTCTCTTGAATGAGATCAAATAACAGTTGATTTTCTTTCTTAGCATAAAGTTGCAACTCTGCCTGTTGCATACATTACTTGCAATTATACTGTTCAGTCTATCTGCTTCAGGCACAAGTCATGAAAAACCTCAAACTGTGGAGAAACAGAAGAGAAAAAAAAAAACACCATTCTGAATGTCCCCACTATGTTAATTCAGTGTCTTTGATGTTACTATTTGACTAGGAATAAAGAGATTCTGCTAATAGGATCAGCCTTATTTAGGATAAAACAGTGTGAATGATGAATAGAAATGGAAGTACAAGTGAGATGAATAAGAAAGAATAGGTGGATACTGGGGCGTGAATTCACTCACCAAACATTTAGTGCCAGACTCTAACCTTGTCACTAATAGCATGATGGCGAAGTTATAAATAATATTATTGAAAATTTGGAGCTGGAGAGATAGCTCAGTAGAATAAGTGCTTGCCTGGTAAGCACAAGTTCCTGAGTTCAATCCCCCAGTATCGCAAACAACAACAACAACAACAAAAATTGTATTTAAGAAAAGAAAGGTCCAGCAGATGGTAGCTTTAGTACTTTGCTCTTTAAGAGCAGAAAATGGTGATTAGACCTTGTTAGGGAAATTTGGGAAGGTATTGTTAAGTGATGACAGTAGAGCAAAGAGCTGCATAGCTAGGTGTTAACTGAAAATGTGAATGGTGGTGTCCCTGGAAAGGAGATGATGTGTGGTATTATCTGAGTAGGATTAGATGGAATTGATGAGAGTTTGACAGGTTTGTCTCTCTCCCTACATCACAGCAAACAATGAATAGCATAGATGAAGTAGGTGATGAGGACAGAAGTTATGGACTCTGCAGAGCCTTCTGACTGTTACGCATTTTCTGAAAGCTATGGAAGGTCATTAAAATCATTTAGTCAGTGTTTGCATAGACAAATATGATTAGGTTTAAATTTTGAATAAGTGGCTATGTTTATTGTGGAACAAAAACATCATGGATGAAGACTTATCTTCCGGGAAAAACTCAGAAGTTCAGAGGTGGGGAGGTCATAGGACAAGAGAGTAGAAAAATAGAGTTGGAAACACAGATATGGCATAAATGTGGCTGCCCTGCAGTGTGGCTTGGGGGAAGGCATGAGCACCACAGTCATGCTCTGAGGTAAGGGGTGGTGGCCTAGACACATTTCGTGTTGGTTTACTTTTGCTTTTAGTATTTTGAACATGATGGACCTTGGGTGAACCTGTGGGATCATCCTGACTGGTCTGCGTAGGCAGTTGGATAAACAAACCTGAAAATATAAATGTGCATGTCCTCTGCTTATAACTGGGAAATACAGTCTGGTTACATGTAGGATCCCTGGCAAGGGGTCATACAGGGAGAGAGGTATGCCCTCCACTTAAAAAATAATCTAATACATACTTCAGTTTTGGTTAAGATTGAATGTATGAAAGGTTAACAGGAAAGATGCATAAAAGAAACCACATGAAAACTATTTCACTGGCGCTAAAAAGGGATGGCTTCAAATAAAAATTCTCTTAAGCATTATATAATTAATGGAATCTCTTCCCTAGGTACAGATTTTCCTGAAAGAGTTAAAGGTGGTTTTGCAGTGATGTGTACATAGCCGTGTTTATAGCAGCACAATTCACAACAGATAAACCTTGGAAGTAGTCTCTTTGCCCATCTACAGATGAACACAAAGAAAATGTGTTATTTATACAAGATGGAGTACTACTCTGCCATAAAAATTAATCTGAAATCATATATAGGTATGCCTTGAGATTTTGATGTTAGATGTAATAAGTTAGAACCCTATTGAATGGTTCTCATATATTGGAAACCCAAAGCATAAATAAATTGAAGATAAAAATGAATGATAACTATTCAGAAACAAGGATATTGATCATTTTCAAAAGTGAAGGATATCAAGAGATGGAGGGAGAGGGAGAAAAGGAAGAAGAAAGAAATAAAAAGAGAATAAAAATGTGGTAGGCACATGCACTAATTCCTCACAATGTGTGTAATTATTATATACTATAAGAATGTACTACTAAAGTTAGAATTAAAAGTAAATTTCAATAATTAAAAGTTGAGTACTGAGCATGTCTGTTGGATGTAACATCAAGGTAGTCACAAGCCTAGTAATAGTTGTTAGGGATGATTTATAATGAATTAGGTCTATTATGATAATGATAAAGGCCTACAGTTGAAGACGTGAAAGTTACTTTCGTGAGTTTACTTCTGATGAAAGAAGAATAGGTAGTACATAAAAGATTAAATCAAATTGAAACAGGGTTGCCTTGAAAATTGTAAAAGCTGTCCTACATTAATACAATGTGTATAATTTTAATATGACAGATGAGTAAAACTTAAAAAATACCCACTTTAAATATAAAATATTCAAACCTTAGTTTTTTATGTAACACATTACTACACATTTTATACTATAAAATATATCTATGCAGATAGATAGCTCTATAAATGCAATATTTTTGTTCGTTTGTTTGTTTGTTTTTCTTTCTTTGGTTTGGTTGTGCCATTCTGGGGATTGAATCTAGGGCTTCTCCAGGGGAAGGCAATTGTTCCACCACTGAGCTACACTCAAGCCCTGCTTGCTTATTTTTAAACATTATTGATTTACTATAAAAGAAAAGTCTCATTTCCTAGAGCAGCACCTACAGGAATAATGTCAAGAAATTACAATGAATAGGAGCCACAGGAAATATACCCTACTGGTAGCAGTGGAAAGTGTTTCACTTTTATCCCAGGCAAATTATTTAACCAATTTGGTGATGCGCAGATAAAGTCACCTACCGTTTCCACCCATTGTAATATGCACTAGGATGTGCAGCTAAGAATACTCCTGGAAGTATTATTTGTAATAGCAACTACCCCACCTAAAAGCCTGTAATAATGTTAATACAAATATTCTGGCTTGAACATTTGCATATGTTACATATGATAAATCATATTAGTAAACATGCAATGTCATATTTAATAGTATATAGCATTTAAGATGAAAAATCACATCTACTTAATAATGTTGAGGCCAGGGAGATAGCTAAGCAGCATGAGCACCTATGTGGCAAGAACAAGGTCCCGAGTTTAATCCCTGTTACTAAAAAAAAAGAATTGTTTTCAATAATGTTGAATAAAAATTGTATTATATTTAAAAGCATGTAGTGAATGTTTTGATTAAAAAATAAGCTTCAGTTTTAAAGGTATTAATTTGCTATGGTATTTTATTTGCTATATTAGTAAAGGCATTAATAGATGTTTGATTTTTGTAATCATTTTTGTTATATGGCACATGTGTGTTTATAGATGAATATATTCATAGAAAAATTGAAGTTCTTTTAAAGTGTTTAACATATGTGTATTGATTCAGTGCCATTGACATAAAATTACATTTAAGAATGTTCTATGAACTTCTATGTGAATTTGATTTTTAATGGATTGTATAAGCATAAAAATGATCATAATTAAATTTTCACTAAATGTTACTTAAATGACTTAAGATTTTATATCTGGAGAAACAAATCAAATTATTTCAATTTTTGTTTCAATTTTTGTACACATTTCTCTGGGGGCACATGTAAAAAAAGACAATTTGACCAGAGATTAAGCATATATACATCATACACAACACACACACACACACACACACACACACACACACACACACACACACGATTCCCACACCTATACACATCAACTAAATTTAAGATTTTAGACACATATATTTTTTGCTTTCAATAAACCACTTTCCATTTCCTTTCCTATTATATACAATACAACATTTTCAGAACAAAAGTTTCCTGTGTTCTATCTTTTTGATAGAAGCCAAGCTTATTTTTTGTTTACAAGCAGAGAACAGTAAATAAATTTTAAAATGAGGTACTTTAAAAGAAATGAAGTCATTATCAACCTTCTGAATAAGAAAGCAATTCATATTATTCTGGACCACAAATGTCTTTAGAAACAATGAATAACAAGCGTAATTGCCACTGAAGTCATTAGAACACACATTACAATGTTTTCTTGGGCTTACTTAACAACAAAATACAATAACAGTGAGAGTTATGTACTTGAGGGATTCTAGTCCTCATAAAATGTGCTTCTCTGTTTCAAATCCTTCATGCCCTCTCTTTTCCTTAAAGATGAGCCTCGTACTTCGAGTTTCCTAAAGCTAAACTCAACCATTTTTCTTTTAAGCACCAGGATTCATTTACAGAGGAGATACGTAGAGCACTCTAGACAAACACTTGCTTTCGATTAGTGACTGAGAAACTCAGAAATGTTTTCCTGTTCTGGTGAGCTGCATGAAATAATAAGAATGCAATTATTATTCATTATTAATATTTATTCATTGAACCTTTTCCTTATGACTGGAATTATACTAAATGATATATAGGGGCTAATTCACTTAATCCCTTCTTGATAAATCATATGCATTATAATGTCATTTCTTTTACAGTTGAAGAAACAGACTGAGAAGGATTATATAACTTGGCAAAAGCACACAGTAACTATGTTACAAGTGCATGCATGAACATAGCTCTCTAACTCACATTCTTCGCCATTATATCATCTCTTCTTATAAACCAGGTCTTTTCTTGAATATTTCCTCTCCAGAGATGCCTTTCATGACCATTCATTATGAACAAAGCTACTGAGAGTTACTATCAAAAACGAACATTGCATATTCTACATAGCTGTCTTACCTGTAGTTAACTTGATCATTTGCTAAGCTGTTTATTATCAATCTCTTCCATTGACTTCAAGACCCTGTCTACCCCATTCAGTGCCATATATGGCCAAGATAATAGTTGCAATTCATAGAATATAATCTGTGAGAATTTGTTTAGGAAATGAATGAACCATTTTAATCACCCCAAAGAATAGCTGCCATTAGTTAATTAGCTCCAGATTCTGTACAATCAATATGTATTAGCTCCAGATTGTACGTATTTAAATGCCTATCTCTGTATTTGCCTAACAGGGTTCTTGTGGATTAGCTCAGTTATTTAAGTGCCTGTGGGGCAAAACTGGTTGACCATAGTTGGATCCTCAGTTCCCCATGATTTACCAGATCCACCCAGAAGGCAGCCTGAGCCAGCACACCCCCACCAAAAAAAAATTATTCTGTATTTACCTAATAAAGTCATGTCTTCAGTGTGATATGTATAGGGTAAACCAATTTTTATTATCTCAGGAAACAATATTATCACATTATTATTCATCTTAAGCCTGAGAGTTATTTTTGTGTTTGTTTTATTTTCTCTTTTTATTATCTCAAAAAGCCATACACTTTTTGAGATAATCTATGTGGCCCCTTCTGAGTAGGTTGTTGCTCCTCCTACTTCTCTCATTCTTCGCAGTGTCTCAAGCTAAGGCAGACACTATATGTATTGCTTGATTTTCTTTGTCAGCTCTGTTGATGTGTCTGCCTTATGCTGTCCCCTTTGTACAATGTGAAGTGTGTTTGCTACTCCGCAGAAGGAAATGTGATCAATGAAGGATGGGTGGGATTTCCACGTTTGAACAGTTTGTTGGGTCTTCGTTGTCTCTAAGTGAAATGCCAAACACTTTTGCATGATTCATGATATTATTCGGTATCCAAATTTTTGTTGTTGTTGTTGTTCCTCGAATGCCTTCAGGGCACTTTTGGCCAGTGGGAGAGCTGAGAGGTTCGAACTCCAGCAACCTGAGGCTGACAGCTTTGTGGAAGCAGCCACTTAAAGGCCTGAGCTAGGGCCAGGCCCCCTCGGTATCCAAATTTTATACCTACCTCACCTCTATCCTTCTCTTAGTACTTTCTATCACACTAAAGGAGCAATGTTTAGTAGTGGCTGCAAATATATGGATTCAAAATGAGAACTTCTCCAGGTCTTAGCTGTGAAATGTAAGCAAGCTGCATAATTCCTTTTTATCTCAGACAACTACTTCTAAAATGGGATTGAGATGTAATTTGATAATAATTATACTTACCATGTAAGGTTGATTTATCAAAAGAGTAAGGGAAACACAAAAACAAGCCATTTGCTTTTTAAACATTAGCAATTTTATATGTTTGTTGAACTATTTTTAGTTCTATGAATGTTATGTTCTTTTATTTTCATTTGATATACCAGAATTAAACTAGCAGCCTTGGAATTCTGTGTAGAAGCTTCACATTGTCAGATTATCTCCAAGTTTTCTTTGAATTTTCTTTTAGATATCACTGGAGCATTTTCTTATAACCTCAGTAAAAGATTCGATGGTTCTTCCAATTGCTCCTTATAAACCACTGAAATTGCTCTATCAGTAAGCACCTGGCCCAGGTGCTTTTCATTGCCTGTTGTTTGTTTTGGCGTGCCATATGGCTTTAAGTTGATTGAACTTGGAAACTTTGCCTTGGCCATGGATACAAGGGTTCTAACTCAACTCTTTGTAGTAAGAATGCAGTTAATCAAATGAATGTTACATTGAATCTAAAAGATAGCTAAATAAAATAAAAAGGCAAGCGCTAAAAGAGAACACATCACACAGAAACAATGTTGTTTGAGACTGTCTTTCTTTTCCAAAGAATGCCCTAAGGTTCTACTAGGGATAGAAGTCAAACATCATGTATGATGTCAAACTTTATTTCCCTATCTTCACTCCAGGATTTAATTTCAACAACATCTTTTACAGAAAATAGGCACCTACTTTCTGTAAGAAAATAGAAACATTATGCATGACTGTGCTTTCTCCCTGGGAAACATGTGCCACTCTGACATGGAATTTAGGTTAGTAACTAGGAGGCTCTAGTGATTGTAATACTTCCGTAATAGAACTGTTGTTCTGTTAAAGTATTTATTCTTGTAGAACTTCGATAAGATCAAAGAAATGGAAGTATGATTCATTTCCTTCTACAATATGTCTCATTTATTTTCTCATTTTTGTGAAAATAATTTGAGAAAACAAAGTATACTTCCTTGTAGTACTGAATGTTTTTCTCTGTACGTGTGCATGAGAGAGAGAGAGAGAGAGAGAGAGAGAGAGAGAGAGAGAGAGAGACAGACAGACAGACAGAGACAGAGACAGAGAGACAGACAGAAAGACAGACAGAGAGATCAAATTTTTTGCTACCAGAAGTATGTGTGAAATTAAAAAGAAATTAACTATTACTTTGAATTATGACACTCCTGGAAAGGAAAATATGACATACTGTACAACAAGTTTTATCAGCCTTAACAGAAACTCTGCTAAAATATATTGTTTTGCTGAATTAGTTTGAACCCAAAGATGTTCCTGTATGACATAATAAAAGATTATCCCACTATTTTCAGGAAAAAAGCCCTCATTTGCTTAGCAGTAGGCTCGTAATCTACATATGTATTCATGATTGAATTTGGACTTCATAAAAAACATTAATGCAGATGTCACTGAATCTATTTTATAGAACAGACCGATACAGTTCTTTTTAAAGGTAATACTCTCCTTTCTTTTTGTAAGGGAGAAAATCAATAGTCATCATTGGCAGCTAACTTAGTCTTCCATTCCAGTAAATTAAAATTAATATTTACGCTCTTTGCCTCTCATTTTTACTAAAATATTTCATCAATTCTAGCATTAGGTATACCAGTCAACCAAAATTTCACTGACTTGAGCTAAAAACCATGTTAAATTCAAGATGTAAACAGTGAAATAAATATGATGCACATCAACATCTCCTGTAGTATATAGCCTTGGTGAAGTGAACAGTAAACTATGAAACAAAAGAATGTATAATGCTAAGTTGCATATGTAAATAAAAATGAAACAAGTTATGAGACATAATGGAGTAGGCTTCCAAAGTCAGGAAAATTGATTCTAGGTTGTATTTGAGGTAATGATTCTCTATGAGTTCTCACCTTCATCCTATACCACTCAAACTTGGCTGTTATGGACTATAATTTTTCTTAGTAGTTGCTAATTATTGTATTAAAATCGAGATGAATATTTTCAATGTTATGCTCAAAATGCTCATCATTTAACACTGTGTAGTCAATTACCTTTGACAATGTGGCCATTGACAATTGTGGCAGTAATTTTAAAAAGCTTCTTTCTAAAGTGGAATTTTGGCCAGCCAGATAGCTCATTAGACTAAAGCGCTTGCTTTAGCAGAGTGCAGCAGCAGAGTACAATCCCTGGCTGGCTGTGCTGGTCCCACCCCTGTGGTGCACCTACATGGCAATTGAGACTGGGTGTGGTGGCACACGCCGCTAATCCTAATGCTTGGGAGGCTGAAAACAGGACAATCAGAATGAGTCCTATCTATGTAGTGAGACCCTGTAGACCCTGTCCAAAATTATTAAAAAAGGAAAAAATAAAATACATTAAAGTGGGATTTATTGCAATTAGAGAACTGTGGCAAAATGTCTGCAAAATAATAAAGAAGATTCAAAACTTTTTCATCATGGACTTTATGAACATTATGTGACTTCTAGTCTAGGTTTTAGAAGCAGAATTAATTTAAATATAGAATGCCTCCTGAACCCATAAATCACTTTCATTAATGACTTCTAAATAACAGTTAGATTAACAGTCAAACACTTAATTACTCTCCTTTTAAATCAAACAAGCAATTCTAATACATACTGACAAGACATTTATTTAGGAAGCTACTTACTTTTAATAGTCACTGACAGTTTTAAAGATTTTCTTTTAAGCCCATGAAATGTATGTTCGAGATGAAACACAAACAATAGCTCTGAAAACAACTTTTGAAGCACCCAATTCATATTACATTTTATTGACAAACGTTAAAATTTTTTTGTAGTTTGCTGAAGTCTGTGCAAAGCATAAAAATCATGGCTGATGAATCAGCCTAAGAAATTTAACTTTTTTAATAGGTTTCCAAAAGTGAGAGTTACTAGAATTTGATCACAACTCAGATCTGCATTTGGCTTTTACCTTCTTAAATTTGGGTCACTGATATTTTGATATAGAGGCTAAATCTCTCAAGACAGGATTCACTATATCTGAGCACTGAGAGTGTTGCATAAACAGAATGCCAGTAGCAGTCTTTTCTGTATGATGCTGACATTTAAATATAATTCAAGTCTTCGCTTAGTGATTTTTTTATTACTATAAGTCTCATAAAATGTGAAATTTTAATTATAATTTATAATATGCACCAACTATATAATTTAAATTTGTGTCAGCCTAAAATAGTTTTAATATCTGACTTAGCAGACTTTGACAACATAAAATGTGTGTTTAAAACTTCCACAAATAAAAAGATTTCCACTGAGCAATAATCTCCACATATTCAGCAGATCTTTTGTAATTTTAATATTATGAATTTCTAGACATTATTGTAAAATAATATTAGGAAATAAAATCCATACACATAAACTGAACTAAGGAGACAAATGTGGCAGGCATTTTTCATGTTTATGTTGCCTTATATCTACTAAATATGCTTTCATATTTTGAACAAAGTCCTGAATTTTAAGATTGGCTTCCATAAAAGAAGTCAAATGCATTAGTCCAGCCTTTCCTGCTAGTAGGGATTAACTATACCTCATGCTTTTCTAAGGAGATAAAGAACTGAGATTTTAGAGAGGACTTCACAGAATGAAGACTGTCTGAGAACAAGCGTGTTGGGAGAATATTTTCTCATTTCCTTGAGGTTTTTGTGAGCTGGTTAATATTCTTACCAAGCTGTTTTACACTTGCCCTCTCAAGTTAGAAATCCAGACTGATGCCGCAACATTGTACACACGTTGTAACTATCATTCGTTTTTCCCCAAGATTTCACTGTAGGTTTCCTGAGACTAAAATATCCGTGTATGCGTTGCCTTAACATGTACAGAGAAATAAAAACAGATGCGCACTGTTTTCAACATTCTGATATATTTGAAAAAGTTTACTTAGCAAAATAACAAGTAGCCCGGGAAAAATTCTATGGTAGTTAGTGTAGCCTATTAGATTCAGTCACTTTTCATGGCAAACTACTTTCATTTTTCTCTGGGTTCTTGTGATCATTTTACTAAATGCTTGTAATAAGTACTTGTAATACGTTTCCATCCTGCAACAGATTTAGCCATTTCTGTGAACTCACTTTGATTTGTGCACTATTTATGTGAAAAGTGTGTATTTCCATCAACTCACAAATGATTTTGTAGTACAGATTGTAAGCATCTAAAATTTTCTAGTAAGTATGTTGGGCCCCATTGTCAAAGGTAAGGTGGCTCAGTGAGTTTGTAGTGGCTTCTGCACCTTCTAATCTATTCTATTGATCCTCAGTTCTGTTTTTTTTTTCCCAATACCATGCTGGTTTTATCACAGTAGCTTTATAGTATAATTTCAAGTCAGGAACTATAATAAAAACAATAAAACATTAGAAACGATACAGAATTTACTAAACAAAATGATACTAATTTAATAATGGTTATTATATGCATATTATTGTCTCCAAATTAGTTGTTCAAATTACCAAATATAAGTAAGCAAAAACTGTCATCAAAAAATTAAAAAGGAATGTGAGAAAAAAATTACCATTAACTGCTCCTTTCAATAGACTAACAAAAATCAGTAGTACAATTCCCCATGCTATCTTGTATGTAGATATATATATTTCTTTTTCTCTTCTTTCTTTCTTTTCTCTTTCTGTAATCCCAGTTTTTCCTTCCCTTTTATCATTTCTTATTTACTGAAGAAGATTTTTTGAAAATCCTGAACCTCTGGGATTATAGGCTCATGTCACCACGCTTGGTTCTGGGGCTGGCACAGATATGTGGTACAGGGATCAAACTCCAGACCTTGTGATTGTCAGGCAGGCACTTGTGCCACAGGGCTATCTCTCCAGTCCCCTCTTTGTTAATTTTTTGACCAGATGATCTGTCCATTTATAAAAATGCGAGACTAAAATCCTCAGCCATTACAGCATTGGATCCTTATGTTTCCCAGTAGATGAAATATTTATACAAACAGATGCTGCAGCATTGGGAACATACACATTGTTATTTTTACTTTGTTTTTTGTTTTTAGGAAAGGGTCTACAGGATGTTCAGGGTCTCACTACTAGATCAGACTCATAGTGATCTGCCTGTTTACAGCCTCCCAAGAGCTGGGATTACAGGCGCTCGCCACAACATCCGTCTCAATTGCCATCTCAGCATGCTCCTGTAATGAAGAGGGATGAGGCCAGCACGGCAGGCCTGGTGATCCAACCCTAGGCCCCTGCGCTTTAATTCACTAAGCTATTTGGCTGGCCCTGGGAACATACACACTGGTAACTTTTTCTTCTTGTTAAATTCATTTCCTTATCATAATATAATGACAATGTCTCTTTATATTTGTTGCTCTAAAGATTATTTCATTTGCAGACCCAAAAGATACAACTCTTGTTACATAGCTCCTGCTTTACTTTGGTCTTAACCA